>NW_027142646.1:145000-147500 GCF_026170545.1 Melanerpes formicivorus | reverse complement strand
ATCACAGGTACAAACTGGGAGATGTAACCATTTTTTCACCCTATTTCGAATTGTTAAATCCATTTCTTCCAGATAGGTGGCTTTTACATTTGCCTGGTCTGCTAAGTAGATCAATCTAGGCACTGTGTACACTTTTAACATGTCCAATTTTTGAAATGGTTTTAAAGGGGCTCTCTCGATGCGATTGAGCCAAACTTCTAATTTATTTTGTAATTCGGGCTTAACTATCCCCACCCAAGGGTCGATTTGCAAGCCAAGATATTTCTCTGACTGACCCGGGTGGATCATGTTTAAAGGGGTACCGCTGATAAGCCATGGAGGACAGTCATTGATGGTGTAAGAGTCCTTAGTTGGTTGAATAAAGAAACCATGGCACTTTTCCCCCTGCGTTTTTAATCCAGTTAAGTCACAAAATGCTTCTAGAATTTCAATATTTTTCTCCATTCCTGATTGGGACTTACTCAGCAGGACCAGGTCGTCTGCAAAAGCCAGAGCTGTTAATTTGCCATTCTCGTGTTGGAACCCCTCCCCACACTCTTCTAATTTACATAACAGAGGGTCAATGCACAGGTTAAAGAGGAGTGGTGACATGGGATCGCCCTGTTTCACACCAGTTTTGATTCCTATTGACTCAGACTCTCCTTCTTTAGTTTTGATTCTGGTGTGGATGTTTTGATAGAAGTCCTTAATTAATGCTATTATGTGGTCATCCAGGCCCTTTTGCTTTAGCACCGCCAGGATGTGGGTGTGGCTCACTGAATCAAAGGCTTTGGCCAAATCGACAAAGACAACCCCCAGGGGTTTCTTTTGTTTCTTTGCATTCCTAATTAATAGCTGTAATAGTTTTAAGTTCTCAGCACAGCCAGAAGATTGAATGAAGCCTCTCTGCCTGGGGTTAATGGGACACGCCTTTGCCAACCTTGCAGTTAAGATTCTTGAATAGAGTCTCAGGATGATGGAACCAATAGTAATTGGCCGCCAGTTGTTAATATCATTTTGGCGTTCGGGCGCTGATGATTTAGGTATTAGGATTGTTCGGCATCCCCTTATTACATCTGGAATTTTGCCACTGAACAGCCAGAGATTAAATAGTTCTTTGATCTCCTCACAATTTGGATCCATTTTAAGCAGGGCCTTCAGGGTGATCCCATCAGGGCCTGGTGCCGATTTTTTATTCATGTCTTTGATATTCTTAAGGATCTCTTTCTCTGTAATCAATTCCTTAAAAGCCGAATTATCCGCCCGCCCCACAGACTGGAAAGCTCCAAGTCCTTGAAATAAGTTCTGAGACTCCCACCTAGATCTGAAGGTGTTACTGACCTCTTCCAGGGGGATGGCACATTGCGCAGAGTCTTTTTCATCCAGAATCATATTCGCTAACTTCCCTCGATCTAAGCGGAAGAGGCGTTGGAATCGGAGAAATTCTCCACGCTTTCTGGCTCTTTTTCTCATCCACTCCTTTTGAGGTTTCTTCTGCTGAGGTTTACGTTGGCTCTTTTTTGGCACTTTCTGTTCAATTGATTTCTCAAACAAATACAAATATTGGTCCTGAGCTACCTCATTGAGTAATTTTAATGAGTCTGTATTGCCTTCAATTATTTGTTTATATGTATTTTTAAGGATGGGCAGCTTCCCTGATGTCAGCTTTTCATTAATAGTCTTTTTATAGTGGGCTAGCAGCTCCCTTTCACCAGAAGATGGAATCACAGTCCTCTCCTCTTTTAACCTGTTCTTGCTCTCTTGTGTTTTCTCTCTTTCTGGCACCACAGTTTCTCTTAATAGTCTTCTCTTTTCACTGATCTGTTTTGCTGTTTTAGTTGTTAATTTTTCAGCAATCAATTTGTTAATATTTTTCCTCCCTTCAAACTCTTGATTTAGTTTCTGTAATAATTCTGTTTCCTCTTGGGACCATATTTTCTTGTGAGCACCTCTTTTAGAGGTCTCTTTGGGGTGAGATGCTTCAATTCTTTCTGCGTTTCTCAGGGCTGGGTGAGCTAATCTCTTATGTTGTCCCAAGCCAATTTTAGTTTTAAAACATTTTTTGCATTCTTCACACATAAACCCTTCTACCTGGGTAGGCTCTTGGACCCCTTTGCATTTTGGGAGATGGCATGAGATACTATGATGCTTTTCATTTGTCTTCCCACAGCGGGAACATTGGAAATTGATCTTTCTTTTCCCATGGGCTCTCTTTAGATGGTCAATCAATCTCGTCATATTGCCTGCCCGAGTGGTACAGCATGGACATGTCGGGTTGTCCTCTGGCATCTTCACCAGGGGGGTCCCAGGACAGATGTCAGCTGTATTATACAACTCGGACGATGCGGTTACTATTGAGAGCTGACTCATAGAGCTCGGGGTTTCAGGACACTCCACCTCCTCGTTCCTGCTCCTCTCTGTGCTTTCATCTCGGATATCTTTCCCATGAGCTGGAGAAGTGGGTCCTACATACACCTCCGGCAATACTATCAGTTTCTCATTCCAGATAGGATCGTAGGCA
>NW_027142646.1:130000-137500 GCF_026170545.1 Melanerpes formicivorus | reverse complement strand
TGCTCGCGGCCGGCACCCGCGGGTACCCGGAACCGAGGACGACACCGGCGCCTCACGCGTTTTAGGACACCTGAAAACTCACGGGGCCACGCAGCAGTCACAAAGCCGGTTGCGGTAGACCGGTCCCCGAACCCTGCCCCAGCGCCGGGGGGGAGGTGGAAAGGGGAGGATGCGGCAAGGCACGCGCCGGGCCGCTAACGCCACGGCTCCCCCCCGCTCGAGCCGCTCGGGGCTGGGGGAACGAGGACGACACCTCACACGCGACGGGAAGCGAAGTGGAAAGGAAGACCGCCCTTGCCCTGCCGGCCGGGGGCCCTTTCCGACGCGACCCGAAAGGCCTCATCGATCAACAAGGACAGAAGGAAAGGAAGCCAGCGGAGGCCCCACGGCCTCGCTCTTCTGGGACAGACACAGCCACGCGCACCCGCCACCGCCCTCGGGAGCAGCCAGCAGGCACGGGGCTCGGCGTGCGGGCAACACGCCGGAGGAGCAAACGGGGCGCCCTCCAGAGATGGGGGGGGGGGGGCAAGCTGCACCGGGCCGCACCGGCTCACAGGGCACCTCTGCCTCCCCGAAATGTGGGCTTGCATTTTCCCTCAAGCTGCACCGAGTTACATCTCCATCACGGGGCGCCCCTCTGGAGCCAGGAGGAAGCCGTGCTGGGGCACCGGCTTGCCCTCCTCCCCCCATGCCGGGCTCCATAGCATACGAGTGGCCAGTCACCGCCGCTGGCTTTTCCCTTAGATGCCGTGCCCCCGCGGGCTGCGGCTTTGGCCATGGGGGGGAACCCCCGTGAAGAGGGTCCAGTGCTGGGAACTCTCTCTGCCCCTTACCGGGCTCTCTCTCGCCGTGCCTGGACGGGCTTGCTTTCCATTCTTGGTGGGACCGACGCCGGCACCACGTCTCCCCGGCTTTCTCTGCCCCCGTGCCCCACCGGGCAAACTTCGCTTCGGGGGTTCCACACTTCGGCAGTGGCCGGCGCCAGCCACTCGTCAACTTTTTTTCTTTTCCCCGCTTTCGTTGCCGAGCCCGGGCTGGGCTCCGGCTCACGGACGAGCGAAACCCATCCAACACCGCTGAGGGTGCGCCAGCGGCCGCTCCAAACCGCCGCGCCTTTGTTCGGCCCCGCGGGTCCCCTCTCTGACCCGGGCGAAAGCCACCGAGAAGCCAGACGGACCCCTGCCCAGCCGCCTGGCGGGTGGCTTGGAGCAGCCGCTCGGCAGCGCTGCCCTGGGAGTGCTCGGCGTCGCTTGTTCCCTCATATACGGAACTGGAGGGCCGTCAGCTCCGCGAGCGCACAACCAGCCGACCTCCGCCCAGCGGCAGGTCGCAGAAATCACGCCGGCTTGTACGATGACGTAGGCGGAGGCAGAGCGCAACAGCGACCCCTTGGCGACAAGCGCGATCTCCGCGGAGAGCACGTCTACTCGCCGAGGGAGAGCACGTCTACTCGCCAAGGGAGAGCACGTCTACTCGCCCAGGGAGAGCACGTCTACTCGCCCAGGGAGAGCACGTCTACTCGCCCAGGGAGAGCACGTCTACTCGCCGAGGGAGAGCACGTCTACTCGCCCAGGGAGAGCACGTCTACTCGCCCAGGGAGAGCACGTCTACTCGCCCAGGGAGAGCACGTCTACTCGCCCAGAGAGAGCACGTCTACTCGCCCAGGGAGAGCACGTCTACTCGCCCAGGGAGAGCACGTCTACTCGCCCAGGGAGAGCACGTCTACTCGCCCAGGGAGAGCACGTCTACTCGCCCAGGGAGAGCACGTCTACTCGCCCAGGGAGAGCACGTCTACTCGCCGAGGGAGAGCACGTCTACTCGCCGAGGGAGAGCACGTCTACTCGCCCAGGGAGAGCACGTCTACTCGCCCAGGGAGAGCACGTCTACTCGCCCAGGGAGAGCACGTCTACTCGCCCAGGGAGAGCACGTCTACTCGCCCAGGGAGAGCACGTCTACTCGCCGAGGGAGAGCACGTCTACCCGCCGAGGGAGAGCACGTCTACTCGCCGAGGGAGAGCACGTCTACTCGCCGAGGGAGAGCACGTCTACCTCCCGCCTGAGGGAGAGCACGGGGGGGGGGGGACAAAGACAGGCGGCAGCAGCTTCGGTGAACGTCACCCGGGAGGCGACCGGGGCTGTCCCGGGGCAGTCCCGGGAAGCCGGCGTCCGACACAGGGAACCGTCAGCTGCCGGACCGGGGCGAATCCCCGCGGCCACGGCAGGGGTGGGGGCTCGAAGACAGCCGGCAGCCGCTTCGGTGAACGTCACCCGGGAGGAGACTGGGGCCCTCCCGGGACCGTCCCGGGAAGACGACGTTCGGCACGAGATCCCGGCCGCGGCCGGACCGGCTCGAAGCCTCGCGGTCCCGGCAGCAGCCGGAGCCGCTCGCCGCCTCGGGCTCCCGGCCCCCTACAGATCCGGCGACTCGTTCGCGGGCGGCGGGGGGAGGCAGTGGAGGGGGTGCGGGGAGAAGCGGCAGCGGAGGCGGAGGGGGGGGGGCTCGAAGACAGCCGGCAGCCGCTTCGGTGAACGTCACCCAGGAGGCGATCGGGGCCGTCCCGGGGCCGTCCCGGGATGCCGGCTTCCGGCACGGGGTCCCGGCCGCGGCCGGACCGGCTCGTATCCCCGCGGCTCCGGCAGGGGGGGGGGGGGCTCGAAGACAGCCGGCAGTCGCCTCGGTGAACGTCACCCGGCCGGCGACCGCGGCCGTTCCGGGGCCGTCCCGGGAAGCCTGCGACAGGCACGGGGTCCCAGCCGCGGCCGGACCGACTCGAAGCCCCGCGGGTCCCGGCAGCAGCCGGAGCCGCTCGCCGTTCGGGCTCCCGGCACCCTACAGATCCGGCGACTCGTTCGCCGGCGGCGGGGGGAGGCAGTGGAGGGGGTGCGGGGAGAAGCGGCAGCGGAGGCGGAGGGGGGGGGGGGGCTCGAAGACAGCCGGCAGCCGCTTCGGTGAACGTCACCCGGGAGGCGACCGGGACCGGCCCGGGAAGCCATCGTCCGGCCCGGGATCCCGGCCGCGGCCGGACCGGCTCGAATCCCCGCGGCCCCGGCACGGGGGAGGCCCAAAGACTGGCGGCAGCCGCTTCGCTGAACGTCACCCGGCCGGCGACCGGGGCCGTCCCGGGGCCGTCCCGGGATGCCGGCTTCCGGCACGGGGTCCCGGCCGCGGCCGGACCGGCTCGAATCCCCGCGGTCCCGGCAGCAGCCGGAGCCGCTCGCCGTTCGGGCTCCCGGCACCCTACGGATCCGCCGACTCGTTCGCCGGCGGCGGGGGGAGGCAGTGGAGGCGGTGCGGGGAGAAGCGGCAGCGGAGGCGGAGGGGGGGCGGGGGGGACGATAGTGGCGGGGGGCGGGGGGTGCTCGAAGGCAGCCGGCAGCCGGTTCGGTGAACATTCGCCGGGGCGGGGGGGCGACCTGTCCGTGCCCGGGGCAGCCCCGGGAAGCCGGCAGCCAGCACGGGGTCCCGGCAGCACCTGTTCCCTGCCCTGGGACTTGCCGTGCCCGGCGGCCGGTTGCCGGGTGGGGGGAGCGATGAGAGGCAGGGCGCAGCGGCCGGGGCAGCGCCGGGCCGCAGCGGGGGGCTGGGCGGGTGGGGTAGGCGTCGAGCGGCAAGCCCTCGGCTGCAGCGAATGTTCGGCGGTGCGGGGCGGGGGGGGGACGGGACGACACGTTGGGGGCGCCGAGTCCGAGCCACCCCCGGCCCCAGGGGCGGCCGGAGGGGGAGGCCGGTGCCTGGCCCTGGGAGCTGCTGGGCGCCGGATGGCCGAGGGTGCGTCAGAAGCCGCCCGAGCGGTCGAGCAGGTCCTCCAGAAAGGCCTAGGGTGGCTTCGAGGGCCCCGGGAGCAGTCGAGGGAGGCCTCCAGGCAGGTCTGGAGTGGATGGGAGGCCTTCCAAAGCAGACAAGGGAGGCTGCCAGCGGGGCCTAGGCTGGCACTGCAGCCTGTAAATGGTTGGGGGGGGGGCCTCTGGTGCGGCCTGGAGTCTCTGGGTGGCGTCCAGAGAGGTGCAAAAGATCCTCTGGTGCGGCCTGTGGTGGCGGAGAAGCCTGCAGAGCGTGCGGGGGAGGCTTCTGGTGCGGCCTGGGGTGGGTCGGAAGCCTGCAGAGCGTGCGGGGGAGGCTTCTGGTGCGGCCTGGGGTGGCTGAGAAGCCTGCAGAGCGTGCGGGAGAGGCTTCTGGTGCGGCCTGGGGTGGCTGAGAAGCCTGCAGAGCGTGCGGGAGAGGCTTCTGCTGCGGCCTGGGGTGGCTGAGAAGCCTGCAGAGCGTGCGGGGGAGGCCTCTGTTGGGGCCTGGGGTGGGTCAGAAGCCTACAGAGCATGCGGGGGAGGCTTCTGGTGCGGCCTGGGGTGGGTCGGAAGCCTGCAGAGCGTGCGGGAGAGGCTTCTGTTGGGGCCTGGGGTGGCTGAGAAGCCTGCAGAGCGTGCGGGGGAGGCTTCTGCTGCGGCCTGGGGTGGCTGAGAAGCCTGCAGAGCGTGCGGGGGAGGCTTCTGCTGCGGCCTGGGGTGGCTGAGAAGCCTGCAGAGCGTGCGGGGGAGGCTTCTGGTGCGGCCTGGGGTGGCTGAGAAGCCTGCAGAGCGTGCGGGGGAGGCTTCTGGTGCGGCCTGGGGTGGGACGGAAGCCTGCAGAGCGTGCGGGGGAGGCTTCTGGTGCGGCCTGGGGTGGGTCGGAAGCCTGCAGAGCGTGCGGGAGAGGCTTCTGTTGGGGCCTGGGGTGGCTGAGAAGCCTGCAGAGCGTGCGGGAGAGGCTTCTGCTGCGGCCTGGGGTGGCTGAGAAGCCTGCAGAGCGTGCGGGAGAGGCTTCTGCTGCGGCCTGGGGTGGGTCGGAAGCCTGCAGAGCGTGCGGGAGAGGCTTCTGTTGGGGCCTGGGGTGGCTGAGAAGCCTGCAGAGCGTGCGGGAGAGGCTTCTGCTGCGGCCTGGGGTGGCTGAGAAGCCTGCAGAGCGTGCGGGAGAGGCTTCTGCTGCGGCCTGGGGTGGCTGAGAAGCCTGCAGAGCGTGCGGGAGAGGCTTCTGCTGCGGCCTGGGGTGGCTGAGAAGCCTGCAGAGCGTGCGGGAGAGGCTTCTGCTGCGGCCTGGGGTGGCTGAGAAGCCTGCAGAGCGTGCGGGAGAGGCTTCTGGTGCGGCCTGGGGTGGCTGAGAAGCCTGCAGAGCGTGCGGGGGAGGCTTCTGGTGCGGCCTGGGGTGGGACGGAAGCCTGCAGAGCGTGCGGGGGAGGCTTCTGGTGCGGCCTGGGGTGGGTCGGAAGCCTGCAGAGCGTGCGGGAGAGGCTTCTGTTGGGGCCTGGGGTGGCTGAGAAGCCTGCAGAGCGTGCGGGAGAGGCTTCTGCTGCGGCCTGGGGTGGCTGAGAAGCCTGCAGAGCGTGCGGGAGAGGCTTCTGCTGCGGCCTGGGGTGGGTCGGAAGCCTGCAGAGCGTGCGGGAGAGGCTTCTGTTGGGGCCTGGGGTGGCTGAGAAGCCTGCAGAGCGTGCGGGAGAGGCTTCTGCTGCGGCCTGGGGTGGCTGAGAAGCCTGCAGAGCGTGCGGGAGAGGCTTCTGCTGCGGCCTGGGGTGGCTGAGAAGCCTGCAGAGCGTGCGGGAGAGGCTTCTGGTGCGGCCTGGGGTGGCTGAGAAGCCTGCAGAGCGTGCGGGAGAGGCTTCTGCTGCGGCCTGGGGTGGCTGAGAAGCCTGCAGAGCGTGCGGGAGAGGCTTCTGCTGCGGCCTGGGGTGGCTGAGAAGCCTGCAGAGCGTGCGGGAGAGGCTTCTGCTGCGGCCTGGGGTGGCTGAGAAGCCTGCAGGGCGTGCGGGAGAGGCTTCTGCTGCGGCCTGGGGTGGGTGGGAAGCCTGCAGAGCGTGCGGGGGAGGCTTCTGGTGCGGCCTGGGGTGGCTGAGAAGCCTGCAGAGCGTGCGGGGGAGGCTTCTGGTGCGGCCTGGGGTGGCTGAGAAGCCTGCAGAGCGTGCGGGAGAGGCTTCTGGTGCGGCCTGGGGTGGCTGAGAAGCCTGCAGAGCGTGCGGGGGAGGCTTCTGGTGCGGCCTGGGGTGGCTGAGAAGCCTGCAGAGCGTGCGGGAGAGGCTTCTGGTGCGGCCTGGGGTGGCTGAGAAGCCTGCAGAGCGTGCGGGGGAGGCTTCTGGTGCGGCCTGGGGTGGCTGAGAAGCCTGCAGAGCGTGCGGGAGAGGCTTCTGGTGCGGCCTGGGGTGGCTGAGAAGCCTGCAGAGCGTGCGGGAGAGGCTTCTGCTGCGGCCTGGGGTGGCTGAGAAGCCTGCAGGGCGTGCGGGAGAGGCTTCTGCTGCGGCCTGGGGTGGCTGAGAAGCCTGCAGAGCGTGCGGGAGAGGCTTCTGCTGCGGCCTGGGGTGGCTGAGAAGCCTGCAGAGCGTGCGGGAGAGGCTTCTGCTGCGGCCTGGGGTGGGTCGGAAGCCTGCAGAGCGTGCGGGAGAGGCTTCTGCTGCGGCCTGGGGTGGGTCGGAAGCCTGCAGAGCTTGCGGGGGAGGCTTCTGGTGCGGCCTGGGGTGGGTCGGAAGCCTGCAGAGCATGCGGGGGAGGCTTCTGCTGCGGCCTGGGGTCTCTGGGTGGCCTCTAGAGAGGTGCAAAAGACCCTCTGGGTTGGGCTGGGGTGGCTCTTGGACCCCTGCCACACAGTGGAGAGAGGCCTCCGGCCCGCCACCTGTGTCCCTGTGTGCCTGAGTGCCTGTGTCCCTGTGTCCCTGTGTCCCTGTGTCCCTGAGTGCCTGAGTGCCTGTGTCCCTGTGTCCCTGTGTCCCTGTGTCCCTGAGTGCCTGAGTGCCTGTGTCCCTGTGTCCCTGTGTCCCTGAGTGCCTGAGTGCCTGAGTGCCTGTGTCCCTGTGTCCTTGTGTCCCTGTGTCCCTGTGTCCCTGTGTGCCCGAGTGCCTGTGTCCCTGTGTCCCTGTCTGTGTACCTGTGTGCGAGAGTGTCCGGCACGCCACCCAGCGGCGGCGGGCAAGCAGGTAGGCGGGTGGGCGGGCCGGCGAGGGCCAGTGTGAGTTTGGGGGGTGGGAGGGGAGGCGGCAGCTGGAAGCGTCAGAGGAGGGGGCGTGGCTCCGGCTGGCCCCGGGAGCAGGTTCCCGGGACCGGGACCGGCTGGACCCGGCGGGTGGTTGATCCCGGGGCGGGGGGCAGAGGCGGCGGGAAGCGGCAGCTGCGTGTGCGGCGGGGGGGTGGAGGGCGAACCGCGGCGGGAAGCGGATGCTTCAGAGCAGGTTACGGGGGCGGGGACGGACGACACCACCTGTCCCCGCCCCGGGACGGGCTGGACCCGGCGCCCTGGACCCGGCGCCGTGTACCCGCCGCCGCCCCCGCCGCCGCCCCCCTCCGCCACCCCGGGACCCCGACGTTTTTTTGGCGCCCGCGCCTTTTTTTGCTCCCCGCCTGCCCGCGCTGCCCCGGGCCCTCCCCCGGGGCGGGGCGGGAGGGAGGGACGGACGGACGGGTAGCCGGGGATCTCCGAGCGCGCGCGCCACCAGACCGAGGCGGGTCCCGGCGGCGGCGGCGGCGGCGGCGGCAGCAAGCGACGGCG
>NW_027142646.1:107500-115000 GCF_026170545.1 Melanerpes formicivorus | reverse complement strand
CCTTTCCGACGCGACCCGAAAGGCCTCATCGATCAACAAGGACGGAAGGAAAGGAAGCCAGCGGAGGCCCCACGGCCTCGCTCTTCTGGGACAGACACAGCCACGCGCACCCGCCACCGCCCTCGGGAGCAGCCAGCAGGCACGGGGCTCGGCGTGCGGGCAACACGCCGGAGGAGCAAACGGGGCGCCCTCCAGAGATGGGGGGGGGGGGCAAGCTGCACCGGGCCGCACCGGCTCACAGGGCACCTCTGCCTCCCCGAAATGTGGGCTTGCATTTTCCCTCAAGCTGCACCGAGTTACATCTCCATCACGGGGCGCCCCTCTGGAGCCAGGAGGAAGCCGTGCTGGGGCACCGGCTTGCCCTCCTCCCCCCATGCCGGGCTCCATAGCATACGAGTGGCCAGTCACCGCCGCTGGCTTTTCCCTTAGATGCCGTGCCCCCGCGGGCTGCGGCTTTGGCCATGGGGGGGAACCCCCGTGAAGAGGGTCCAGTGCTGGGAACTCTCTCTGCCCCTTACCGGGCTCTCTCTCGCCGTGCCTGGACGGGCTTGCTTTCCATTCTTGGTGGGACCGACGCCGGCACCACGTCTCCCCGGCTTTCTCTGCCCCCGTGCCCCACCGGGCAAACTTCGCTTCGGGGGTTCCACACTTCGGCAGTGGCCGGCGCCAGCCACTCGTCAACTTTTTCTCTTTTCCCCGCTTTCGTTGCCGAGCCCGGGCTGGGCTCCGGCTCACGGACGAGCGAAACCCATCCAACACCGCTGAGGGTGCGCCAGCGGCCGCTCCAAACCGCCGCGCCTTTGTTCGGCCCCGCGGGTCCCCTCTCTGACCCGGGCGAAAGCCACCGAGAAGCCAGACGGACCCCTGCCCAGCCGCCTGGCGGGTGGCTTGGAGCAGCCGCTCGGCAGCGCTGCCCTGGGAGTGCTCGGCGTCGCTTGTTCCCTCATATACGGAACTGGAGGGCCGTCAGCTCCGCGAGCGCACAACCAGCCGACCTCCGCCCAGCGGCAGGTCGCAGAAATCACGCCGGCTTGTACGATGACGTAGGCGGAGGCAGAGCGCAACAGCGACCCCTTGGCGACAAGCGCGATCTCCGCGGAGAGCACGTCTACTCGCCGAGGGAGAGCACGTCTACTCGCCCAGGGAGAGCACGTCTACTCGCCGAGGGAGAGCACGTCTACTCGCCGAGGGAGAGCACGTCTACTCGCCCAGGGAGAGCACGTCTACTCGCCCAGGGAGAGCACGTCTACTCGCCGAGGGAGAGCACGTCTACTCGCCCAGGGAGAGCACGTCTACTCGCCCAGGGAGAGCACGTCTACTCGCCCAGGGAGAGCACGTCTACTCGCCCAGGGAGAGCACGTCTACTCGCCCAGGGAGAGCACGTCTACTCGCCCAGGGAGAGCACGTCTACTCGCCCAGGGAGAGCACGTCTACTCGCCCAGGGAGAGCACGTCTACTCGCCCAGGGAGAGCACGTCTACTCGCCCAGGGAGAGCACGTCTACTCGCCCAGGGAGAGCACGTCTACTCGCCGAGGGAGAGCACGTCTACTCGCCGAGGGAGAGCACGTCTACTCGCCCAGGGAGAGCACGTCTACTCGCCCAGGGAGAGCACGTCTACTCGCCCAGGGAGAGCACGTCTACCTCCCGCCTGAGGGAGAGCACGGGGTGGGGGGACAAAGACAGGCGGCAGCAGCTTCGGTGAACGTCACCCGGGAGGCGACCGGGGCTGTCCCGGGGCAGTCCCGGGAAGCCGGCGTCCGACACAGGGAACCGTCAGCTGCCGGACCGGGGCGAATCCCCGCGGCCACGGCAGGGGTGGGGGCTCGAAGACAGCCGGCAGCCGCTTCGGTGAACGTCACCCGGGAGGAGACTGGGGCCCTCCCGGGACCGTCCCGGGAAGACGACGTACGGCACGAGATCCCGGCCGCGGCCGGACCGGCTCGAAGCCTCGCGGTCCCGGCAGCAGCCGGAGCCGCTCGCCGCCTCGGGCTCCCGGCCCCCTACAGATCCGGCGACTCGTTCGCGGGCGGCGGGGGGAGGCAGTGGAGGGGGTGCGGGGAGAAGCGGCAGCGGAGGCGGAGGGGGGGGGGGGGGCTCGAAGACAGCCGGCAGCCGCTTCGGTGAACGTCACCCAGGAGGCGATCGGGGCCGTCCCGGGGCCGTCCCGGGATGCCTGCGACAGGCACGGGGGTCCCAGCCGCGGCCGGACCGACTCGAAGCCCCGCGGCCCCGGCACGGGGGAGGCCCAAAGACTGGCGGCAGCCGCTTCGCTGAACGTCACCCGGCCGGCGACCGGGGCCGTCCCGGGGCCGTCCCGGGATGCCGGCATCCGGCACGGGGTCCCGGCCGCGGCCGGAGCGGCTCGAATCCCCGCGGTCCCGGCAGCAGCCGGAGCCGCTCGCCGTTCGGGCTCCCGGCACCCTACGGATCCGGCGACTCGTTCGCCGGCGGCGGGGGGAGGCAGTGAAGGAGGTGCGGGCAGAAGCGGCAGCGGAGGCGGAGGGGGGGGGGGGGCTCGAAGACAGCCGGCAGCCGCTTCGGAGAACGTCACCCGGCCGGCGACCGCGGCCGTTCCGGGGCCGCCCCGGGAAGCCTGCGACAGGCACGGGGTCCCGGCCTCGGCCGGACCCGCACTGGGTGCCGCCGCCTCGGGCTCTCGGGACGGTATGGATCCGCCGACTCGTTCGCCGGCGGCGGGGGGAGGCAGTGGAGGGGGTGCGGGGAGAAGCGGCAGCGGAGGCGGAGGGGGGGGGGGGCTCGAAGACAGCCGGCAGCCGCTTCAGTGAACGTCACCCAGGAGGCGATCGGGGCCGTCCCGGGGCCGTCCCGGGATGCCGGCTTCCGGCACGGGGTCCCGGCCGCGGCCGGACCGGCTCGAATCCCCGCGGTCCCGGCAGCAGCCGGAGCCGCTCGCCGTTCGGGCTCCCGGCACCCTACGGATCCGGCGACTCGTTCGCGGGAGGCGGGGGGAGGCAGTGAAGGAGGTGCGGGCAGAAGCGGCAGCGGAGGCGGAAGGGGGGGGGGGGCTCGGAGACAGCCGTCAGCCGCTTCGGTGAACGTCACCCGGGAGGCGACCGGGACCGGCCCGGGAAGCCATCGTCCGGCCCCGGATCCCGGCCGCGGCCGGACCGGCTCGAAGCCCCGCGGCCCCGGCACGGGGGAGGCCCAAAGACTGGCGGCAGCCGCTTCGCTGAACGTCACCCGGCCGGCGACCGGGGCCGTCCCGGGGCCGTCCCGGGATGCCGGCTTCCGGCACGGGGGTCCCGGCCGCGGCCGGAGCGGCTCGAAGCCCCGCGGTCCCGGCAGCAGCCGGAGCCGCTCGCCGTTCGGGCTCCCGGCACCCTACGGATCCGCCGACTCGTTCGCCGGCGGCGGGGGGAGGCAGTGGAGGGGGTGCGGGCAGAAGCGGCAGCGGAGGCGGAGGGGGGGGGGGGCTCGAAGACAGCCGGCAGCCGCTTCGGTGAACGTCACCCGGCCGGCGACCGGGGCCGTCCCGGGGCTGTCCGGGGATGCCGGCTTCCGGCACGGGGTCCCGGCCGCGGCCGGACCGGCTCGAATCCCCGCGGTCCCGGCAGCAGCCGGAGCCGCTCGCCGTTCGGGCTCCCGGCACCCTACAGATCCGGCGACTCGTTCGCGGGCGGCGGGGGGAGGCAGTGGAGGGGGTGCGGGCAGAAGCGGCCGCGGAGGCGGAGGGGGGGGTGGGGCTCGAAGACAGCCGTCAGCCGCTTCGGTGAACGTCACCCGGGAGGCGACCGGGACCGGCCCGGGAAGCCATCGTCCGGCCCGGGATCCCGGCCGCGGCCGGACCGGCTCGAATCCCCGCGGCCCCGGCACGGGGGAGGCCCAAAGACTGGCGGCAGCCGCTTCGCTGAACGTCACCCGGCCGGCGACCGGGGCCGTCCCGGGGCCGTCCCGGGATGCCGGCTTCCGGCACGGGGTCCCGGCCGCGGCCGGAGCGGCTCGAATCCCCGCGGTCCCGGCAGCAGCCGGAGCCGCTCGCCGTTCGGGCTCCCGGCACCCTACGGATCCGCCGACTCGTTCGCCGGCGGCGGGGGGAGGCAGTGGAGGGGGTGCGGGCAGAAGCGGCCGCGGAGGCGGAGCGGGGGGGGGGGCTCGAAGACAGTCGTCAGCCGCTTCGGTGAACGTCACCCGGGAGGCGACCGGGACCGGCCCGGGAAGCCATCGTCCGGCCCCGGATCCCGGCCGCGGCCGGACCGGCTCGAAGCCCCGCGGCCCCGGCACGGGGGAGGCCCAAAGACTGGCGGCAGCCGCTTCGCTGAACGTCACCCGGCCGGCGACCGGGGCCGTCCCGGGGCCGTCCCGGGATGCCGGCTTCCGGCACGGGGTCCCGGCCGCGGCCGGAGCGGCTCGAATCCCCGCGGTCCCGGCAGCAGCCGGAGCCGCTCGCCGTTCGGGCTCCCGGCACCCTACGGATCCGGCGACTCGTTCGCCGGCGGCGGGGGGAGGCAGTGGAGGCGGTGCGGGGAGAAGCGGCAGCGGAGGCGGAGGGGGGGCGGGGGGGGACGATAGTGGCGGGGGGCGGGGGGTGCTCGAAGGCAGCCGGCAGCCGGTTCGGTGAACATTCGCCGGGGCGGGGGGGGCGACCTGTCCGTGCCCGGGGCAGCCCCGGGAAGCCGGCAGCCAGCACGGGGTCCCGGCAGCACCTGTTCCCTGCCCTGGGACTTGCCGTGCCCGGCGGCCGGTTGCCGGGTGGGGGGAGCGATGAGAGGCGGGGCGCAGCGGCCGGGGCAGCGCCGGGCCGCAGCGGGGGGCTGGGCGGGTGGGGTAGGCGTCGAGCGGCAAGCCCTCGGCTGCAGCGAATGTTCGGCGGTGCGGGGCGGGGGGGGACGGGACGACACGTTGGGGGCGCCGAGTCCGAGCCACCCCCGGCCCCAGGGGCGGCCGGAGGGGGAGGCCGGTGCCTGGCCCTGGGAGCTGCTGGGCGCCGGATGGCCGAGGGTGCGTCAGAAGCCGCCCGAGCGGTCGAGCAGGTCCTCCAGAAAGGCCTAGGGTGGCTTCGAGGGCCCCGGGAGCAGTCGAGGGAGGCCTCCAGGCAGGTCTGGAGTGGATGGGAGGCCTTCCAAAGCAGACAAGGGAGGCTGCCAGCGGGGCCTAGGCTGGCACTGCAGCCTGTAAATGGTTGGGGGGGGGGCCTCTGGTGCGGCCTGGAGTCTCTGGGTGGCGTCCAGAGAGGTGCAAAAGATCCTCTGGTGCGGCCTGTGGTGGCGGAGAAGCCTGCAGAGCGTGCGGGGGAGGCTTCTGGTGCGGCCTGGGGTGGCTGAGAAGCCTGCAGAGCGTGCGGGAGAGGCTTCTGCTGCGGCCTGGGGTGGCTGAGAAGCCTGCAGGGCGTGCGGGAGAGGCTTCTGCTGCAGCCTGGGGTGGCTGAGAAGCCTGCAGAGCGTGCGGGAGAGGCTTCTGCTGCGGCCTGGGGTGGCTGAGAAGCCTGCAGAGCGTGCGGGGGAGGCTTCTGTTGGGGCCTGGGGTGGGTCAGAAGCCTACAGAGCGTGCGGGGGAGGCTTCTGGTGCGGCCTGGGGTGGGTCGGAAGCCTGCAGAGCGTGCGGGAGAGGCTTCTGCTGCGGCCTGGGGTGGCTGAGAAGCCTGCAGGGCGTGCGGGAGAGGCTTCTGCTGCGGCCTGGGGTGGGTCGGAAGCCTGCAGAGCGTGCGGGGGAGGCTTCTGCTGCGGCCTGGGGTGGCTGAGAAGCCTGCAGAGCGTGCGGGGGAGGCTTCTGGTGCGGCCTGGGGTGGGACGGAAGCCTGCAGAGCGTGCGGGAGAGGCTTCTGCTGCGGCCTGGGGTGGGTCGGAAGCCTGCAGAGCGTGCGGGAGAGGCTTCTGCTGCGGCCTGGGGTGGCTGAGAAGCCTGCAGAGCGTGCGGGAGAGGCTTCTGCTGCGGCCTGGGGTGGCTGAGAAGCCTGCAGAGCGTGCGGGAGAGGCTTCTGCTGCGGCCTGGGGTGGCTGAGAAGCCTGCAGGGCGTGCGGGAGAGGCTTCTGCTGCGGCCTGGGGTGGCTGAGAAGCCTGCAGAGCGTGCGGGAGAGGCTTCTGCTGCGGCCTGGGGTGGCTGAGAAGCCTGCAGAGCGTGCGGGGGAGGCTTCTGTTGGGGCCTGGGGTGGGTCAGAAGCCTACAGAGCGTGCGGGGGAGGCTTCTGGTGCGGCCTGGGGTGGGTCGGAAGCCTGCAGAGCGTGCGGGAGAGGCTTCTGTTGGGGCCTGGGGTGGGACGGAAGCCTGCAGGGCGTGCGGGAGAGGCTTCTGCTGCGGCCTGGGGTGGCTGAGAAGCCTGCAGGGCGTGCGGGAGAGGCTTCTGCTGCGGCCTGGGGTGGGTCGGAAGCCTGCAGAGCGTGCGGGGGAGGCTTCTGCTGCGGCCTGGGGTCTCTGGGTGGCCTCTAGAGAGGTGCAAAAGACCCTCTGGGTTGGGCTGGGGTGGCTCTTGGACCCCTGCCACACAGTGGAGAGCGGCCTCCGGCCCGCCACCTGTGTCCCTGTGTGCCTGAGTGCCTGTGTCCCTGTGTCCCTGTGTCCCTGAGTGCCTGAGTGCCTGTGTCCCTGTGTCCCTGTGTCCCTGAGTGCCTGAGTGCCTGAGTGCCTGTGTCCCTGTGTCCCTGTGTCCCTGTGTCCCTGAGTGCCTGAGTGCCTGTGTCCCTGTGTCCCTGTGTCCCTGAGTGCCTGAGTGCCTGAGTGCCTGTGTCCCTGTGTCCTTGTGTCCCTGTGTCCCTGTGTCCCTGTGTGCCTGAGTGCCTGTGTCCCTGTGTCCCTGTCTGTGTACCTGTGTGCGAGAGTGTCCGGCACGCCACCCAGCGGCGGCGGGCAAGCAGGTAGGCGGGTGGGCGGGCCGGCGAGGGCCAGTGTGAGTTTGGGGGGTGGGAGGGGAGGCGGCAGCTGGAAGCGTCAGAGGAGGGGGCGTGGCTCCGGCTGGCCCCGGGAGCAGGTTCCCGGGACCGGGACCGGCTGGACCCGGCGGGTGGTTGATCCCGGGGCGGGGGGCAGAGGCGGCGGGAAGCGGCAGCTGCGTGTGCGGCGGGGGGGTGGAGGGCGAACCGCGGCGGGAAGCGGATGCTTCAGAGCAGGTTACGGGGGCGGGGACGGACGACACCACCTGTCCCCGCCCCGGGACGGGCTGGACCCGGCGCCCTGGACCCGGCGCCGTGTACCCGCCGCCGCCCCCGCCGCCGCCCCCCTCCGCCACCCCGGGACCCCGACGTTTTTTGGCGCCCGCGCCTTTTTTTGCTCCCCGCCTGCCCGCGCTGCCCCGGGCCCTCCCCCGGGGCGGGGCGGGAGGGAGGGACGGACGGACGGGTAGCCGGGGATCTCCGAGCGCGCGCCACCAGACCGAGGCGGGTCCCGGCGGCGGCGGCGGCGGCGGCGGCGGCGGCGGCAGCAGCAAGCGACGGCGGGGGGGGCAGGCTAGGGAGAGAGGGGGAGCGGCATGCGGTAGGGCTGGGGGGTTTGTTTCGGGGGGGAGGGGTGGGGGGGGGGTGGCAGCGGTCAGCGAGAGCGGGGAGAGG
>NW_027142646.1:85000-92500 GCF_026170545.1 Melanerpes formicivorus | reverse complement strand
TTGGCGACAAGCGCGATCTCCGCGGAGAGCACGTCTACTCGCCGAGGGAGAGCACGTCTACTCGCCCAGGGAGAGCACGTCTACTCGCCGAGGGAGAGCACGTCTACTCGCCGAGGGAGAGCACGTCTACTCGCCCAGGGAGAGCACGTCTACTCGCCCAGGGAGAGCACGTCTACTCGCCGAGGGAGAGCACGTCTACTCGCCCAGGGAGAGCACGTCTACTCGCCCAGGGAGAGCACGTCTACTCGCCCAGGGAGAGCACGTCTACTCGCCCAGGGAGAGCACGTCTACTCGCCCAGGGAGAGCACGTCTACTCGCCCAGGGAGAGCACGTCTACTCGCCCAGGGAGAGCACGTCTACTCGCCCAGGGAGAGCACGTCTACTCGCCCAGGGAGAGCACGTCTACTCGCCCAGGGAGAGCACGTCTACTCGCCCAGGGAGAGCACGTCTACTCGCCGAGGGAGAGCACGTCTACTCGCCGAGGGAGAGCACGTCTACTCGCCCAGGGAGAGCACGTCTACTCGCCCAGGGAGAGCACGTCTACTCGCCCAGGGAGAGCACGTCTACCTCCCGCCTGAGGGAGAGCACGGGGTGGGGGGACAAAGACAGGCGGCAGCAGCTTCGGTGAACGTCACCCGGGAGGCGACCGGGGCTGTCCCGGGGCAGTCCCGGGAAGCCGGCGTCCGACACAGGGAACCGTCAGCTGCCGGACCGGGGCGAATCCCCGCGGCCACGGCAGGGGTGGGGGCTCGAAGACAGCCGGCAGCCGCTTCGGTGAACGTCACCCGGGAGGAGACTGGGGCCCTCCCGGGACCGTCCCGGGAAGACGACGTACGGCACGAGATCCCGGCCGCGGCCGGACCGGCTCGAAGCCTCGCGGTCCCGGCAGCAGCCGGAGCCGCTCGCCGCCTCGGGCTCCCGGCCCCCTACAGATCCGGCGACTCGTTCGCGGGCGGCGGGGGGAGGCAGTGGAGGGGGTGCGGGGAGAAGCGGCAGCGGAGGCGGAGGGGGGGGGGGGGGCTCGAAGACAGCCGGCAGCCGCTTCGGTGAACGTCACCCAGGAGGCGATCGGGGCCGTCCCGGGGCCGTCCCGGGATGCCTGCGACAGGCACGGGGTCCCAGCCGCGGCCGGACCGACTCGAAGCCCCGCGGCCCCGGCACGGGGGAGGCCCAAAGACTGGCGGCAGCCGCTTCGCTGAACGTCACCCGGCCGGCGACCGGGGCCGTCCCGGGGCCGTCCCGGGATGCCGGCATCCGGCACGGGGTCCCGGCCGCGGCCGGAGCGGCTCGAATCCCCGCGGTCCCGGCAGCAGCCGGAGCCGCTCGCCGTTCGGGCTCCCGGCACCCTACGGATCCGGCGACTCGTTCGCCGGCGGCGGGGGGAGGCAGTGAAGGAGGTGCGGGCAGAAGCGGCAGCGGAGGCGGAGGGGGGGGGGGGGCTCGAAGACAGCCGGCAGCCGCTTCGGAGAACGTCACCCGGCCGGCGACCGCGGCCGTTCCGGGGCCGCCCCGGGAAGCCTGCGACAGGCACGGGGTCCCGGCCTCGGCCGGACCCGCACTGGGTGCCGCCGCCTCGGGCTCTCGGGACGGTATGGATCCGCCGACTCGTTCGCCGGCGGCGGGGGGAGGCAGTGGAGGGGGTGCGGGGAGAAGCGGCAGCGGAGGCGGAGGGGGGGGGGGGCTCGAAGACAGCCGGCAGCCGCTTCAGTGAACGTCACCCAGGAGGCGATCGGGGCCGTCCCGGGGCCGTCCCGGGATGCCGGCTTCCGGCACGGGGTCCCGGCCGCGGCCGGACCGGCTCGAATCCCCGCGGTCCCGGCAGCAGCCGGAGCCGCTCGCCGTTCGGGCTCCCGGCACCCTACGGATCCGGCGACTCGTTCGCGGGAGGCGGGGGGAGGCAGTGAAGGAGGTGCGGGCAGAAGCGGCAGCGGAGGCGGAAGGGGGGGGGGGGCTCGGAGACAGCCGTCAGCCGCTTCGGTGAACGTCACCCGGGAGGCGACCGGGACCGGCCCGGGAAGCCATCGTCCGGCCCCGGATCCCGGCCGCGGCCGGACCGGCTCGAAGCCCCGCGGCCCCGGCACGGGGGAGGCCCAAAGACTGGCGGCAGCCGCTTCGCTGAACGTCACCCGGCCGGCGACCGGGGCCGTCCCGGGGCCGTCCCGGGATGCCGGCTTCCGGCACGGGGGTCCCGGCCGCGGCCGGAGCGGCTCGAAGCCCCGCGGTCCCGGCAGCAGCCGGAGCCGCTCGCCGTTCGGGCTCCCGGCACCCTACGGATCCGCCGACTCGTTCGCCGGCGGCGGGGGGAGGCAGTGGAGGGGGTGCGGGCAGAAGCGGCAGCGGAGGCGGAGGGGGGGGGGGGCTCGAAGACAGCCGGCAGCCGCTTCGGTGAACGTCACCCGGCCGGCGACCGGGGCCGTCCCGGGGCTGTCCGGGGATGCCGGCTTCCGGCACGGGGTCCCGGCCGCGGCCGGACCGGCTCGAATCCCCGCGGTCCCGGCAGCAGCCGGAGCCGCTCGCCGTTCGGGCTCCCGGCACCCTACAGATCCGGCGACTCGTTCGCGGGCGGCGGGGGGAGGCAGTGGAGGGGGTGCGGGCAGAAGCGGCCGCGGAGGCGGAGGGGGGGGTGGGGCTCGAAGACAGCCGTCAGCCGCTTCGGTGAACGTCACCCGGGAGGCGACCGGGACCGGCCCGGGAAGCCATCGTCCGGCCCGGGATCCCGGCCGCGGCCGGACCGGCTCGAATCCCCGCGGCCCCGGCACGGGGGAGGCCCAAAGACTGGCGGCAGCCGCTTCGCTGAACGTCACCCGGCCGGCGACCGGGGCCGTCCCGGGGCCGTCCCGGGATGCCGGCTTCCGGCACGGGGTCCCGGCCGCGGCCGGAGCGGCTCGAATCCCCGCGGTCCCGGCAGCAGCCGGAGCCGCTCGCCGTTCGGGCTCCCGGCACCCTACGGATCCGCCGACTCGTTCGCCGGCGGCGGGGGGAGGCAGTGGAGGGGGTGCGGGCAGAAGCGGCCGCGGAGGCGGAGCGGGGGGGGGGGCTCGAAGACAGTCGTCAGCCGCTTCGGTGAACGTCACCCGGGAGGCGACCGGGACCGGCCCGGGAAGCCATCGTCCGGCCCCGGATCCCGGCCGCGGCCGGACCGGCTCGAAGCCCCGCGGCCCCGGCACGGGGGAGGCCCAAAGACTGGCGGCAGCCGCTTCGCTGAACGTCACCCGGCCGGCGACCGGGGCCGTCCCGGGGCCGTCCCGGGATGCCGGCTTCCGGCACGGGGTCCCGGCCGCGGCCGGAGCGGCTCGAATCCCCGCGGTCCCGGCAGCAGCCGGAGCCGCTCGCCGTTCGGGCTCCCGGCACCCTACGGATCCGGCGACTCGTTCGCCGGCGGCGGGGGGAGGCAGTGGAGGCGGTGCGGGGAGAAGCGGCAGCGGAGGCGGAGGGGGGGCGGGGGGGGACGATAGTGGCGGGGGGCGGGGGGTGCTCGAAGGCAGCCGGCAGCCGGTTCGGTGAACATTCGCCGGGGCGGGGGGGGCGACCTGTCCGTGCCCGGGGCAGCCCCGGGAAGCCGGCAGCCAGCACGGGGTCCCGGCAGCACCTGTTCCCTGCCCTGGGACTTGCCGTGCCCGGCGGCCGGTTGCCGGGTGGGGGGAGCGATGAGAGGCGGGGCGCAGCGGCCGGGGCAGCGCCGGGCCGCAGCGGGGGGCTGGGCGGGTGGGGTAGGCGTCGAGCGGCAAGCCCTCGGCTGCAGCGAATGTTCGGCGGTGCGGGGCGGGGGGGGACGGGACGACACGTTGGGGGCGCCGAGTCCGAGCCACCCCCGGCCCCAGGGGCGGCCGGAGGGGGAGGCCGGTGCCTGGCCCTGGGAGCTGCTGGGCGCCGGATGGCCGAGGGTGCGTCAGAAGCCGCCCGAGCGGTCGAGCAGGTCCTCCAGAAAGGCCTAGGGTGGCTTCGAGGGCCCCGGGAGCAGTCGAGGGAGGCCTCCAGGCAGGTCTGGAGTGGATGGGAGGCCTTCCAAAGCAGACAAGGGAGGCTGCCAGCGGGGCCTAGGCTGGCACTGCAGCCTGTAAATGGTTGGGGGGGGGGCCTCTGGTGCGGCCTGGAGTCTCTGGGTGGCGTCCAGAGAGGTGCAAAAGATCCTCTGGTGCGGCCTGTGGTGGCGGAGAAGCCTGCAGAGCGTGCGGGGGAGGCTTCTGGTGCGGCCTGGGGTGGCTGAGAAGCCTGCAGAGCGTGCGGGAGAGGCTTCTGCTGCGGCCTGGGGTGGCTGAGAAGCCTGCAGGGCGTGCGGGAGAGGCTTCTGCTGCAGCCTGGGGTGGCTGAGAAGCCTGCAGAGCGTGCGGGAGAGGCTTCTGCTGCGGCCTGGGGTGGCTGAGAAGCCTGCAGAGCGTGCGGGGGAGGCTTCTGTTGGGGCCTGGGGTGGGTCAGAAGCCTACAGAGCGTGCGGGGGAGGCTTCTGGTGCGGCCTGGGGTGGGTCGGAAGCCTGCAGAGCGTGCGGGAGAGGCTTCTGCTGCGGCCTGGGGTGGCTGAGAAGCCTGCAGGGCGTGCGGGAGAGGCTTCTGCTGCGGCCTGGGGTGGGTCGGAAGCCTGCAGAGCGTGCGGGGGAGGCTTCTGCTGCGGCCTGGGGTGGCTGAGAAGCCTGCAGAGCGTGCGGGGGAGGCTTCTGGTGCGGCCTGGGGTGGGACGGAAGCCTGCAGAGCGTGCGGGAGAGGCTTCTGCTGCGGCCTGGGGTGGGTCGGAAGCCTGCAGAGCGTGCGGGAGAGGCTTCTGCTGCGGCCTGGGGTGGCTGAGAAGCCTGCAGAGCGTGCGGGAGAGGCTTCTGCTGCGGCCTGGGGTGGCTGAGAAGCCTGCAGAGCGTGCGGGAGAGGCTTCTGCTGCGGCCTGGGGTGGCTGAGAAGCCTGCAGGGCGTGCGGGAGAGGCTTCTGCTGCGGCCTGGGGTGGCTGAGAAGCCTGCAGAGCGTGCGGGAGAGGCTTCTGCTGCGGCCTGGGGTGGCTGAGAAGCCTGCAGAGCGTGCGGGGGAGGCTTCTGTTGGGGCCTGGGGTGGGTCAGAAGCCTACAGAGCGTGCGGGGGAGGCTTCTGGTGCGGCCTGGGGTGGGTCGGAAGCCTGCAGAGCGTGCGGGAGAGGCTTCTGTTGGGGCCTGGGGTGGGACGGAAGCCTGCAGGGCGTGCGGGAGAGGCTTCTGCTGCGGCCTGGGGTGGCTGAGAAGCCTGCAGGGCGTGCGGGAGAGGCTTCTGCTGCGGCCTGGGGTGGGTCGGAAGCCTGCAGAGCGTGCGGGGGAGGCTTCTGCTGCGGCCTGGGGTCTCTGGGTGGCCTCTAGAGAGGTGCAAAAGACCCTCTGGGTTGGGCTGGGGTGGCTCTTGGACCCCTGCCACACAGTGGAGAGCGGCCTCCGGCCCGCCACCTGTGTCCCTGTGTGCCTGAGTGCCTGTGTCCCTGTGTCCCTGTGTCCCTGAGTGCCTGAGTGCCTGTGTCCCTGTGTCCCTGTGTCCCTGAGTGCCTGAGTGCCTGAGTGCCTGTGTCCCTGTGTCCCTGTGTCCCTGTGTCCCTGAGTGCCTGAGTGCCTGTGTCCCTGTGTCCCTGTGTCCCTGAGTGCCTGAGTGCCTGAGTGCCTGTGTCCCTGTGTCCTTGTGTCCCTGTGTCCCTGTGTCCCTGTGTGCCTGAGTGCCTGTGTCCCTGTGTCCCTGTCTGTGTACCTGTGTGCGAGAGTGTCCGGCACGCCACCCAGCGGCGGCGGGCAAGCAGGTAGGCGGGTGGGCGGGCCGGCGAGGGCCAGTGTGAGTTTGGGGGGTGGGAGGGGAGGCGGCAGCTGGAAGCGTCAGAGGAGGGGGCGTGGCTCCGGCTGGCCCCGGGAGCAGGTTCCCGGGACCGGGACCGGCTGGACCCGGCGGGTGGTTGATCCCGGGGCGGGGGGCAGAGGCGGCGGGAAGCGGCAGCTGCGTGTGCGGCGGGGGGGTGGAGGGCGAACCGCGGCGGGAAGCGGATGCTTCAGAGCAGGTTACGGGGGCGGGGACGGACGACACCACCTGTCCCCGCCCCGGGACGGGCTGGACCCGGCGCCCTGGACCCGGCGCCGTGTACCCGCCGCCGCCCCCGCCGCCGCCCCCCTCCGCCACCCCGGGACCCCGACGTTTTTTGGCGCCCGCGCCTTTTTTTGCTCCCCGCCTGCCCGCGCTGCCCCGGGCCCTCCCCCGGGGCGGGGCGGGAGGGAGGGACGGACGGACGGGTAGCCGGGGATCTCCGAGCGCGCGCCACCAGACCGAGGCGGGTCCCGGCGGCGGCGGCGGCGGCGGCGGCGGCGGCGGCAGCAGCAAGCGACGGCGGGGGGGGCAGGCTAGGGAGAGAGGGGGAGCGGCATGCGGTAGGGCTGGGGGGTTTGTTTCGGGGGGGAGGGGTGGGGGGGGGGTGGCAGCGGTCAGCGAGAGCGGGGAGAGGGGGAGCGGCATGCGGTAGGGCTGGGGTGTTTTTGGGGTGGGGGCGTTGGGGGGATTAGCGGGCGGGCGGGCAGCCCAGCCAAGCGGCAAGCCGGGGGGCGGGCGAGGGCGGCTTTAGGGCCGGAGGAGCGGAGCGCAACCTCCCCCGTGCAGGCTCCAGCGTGGAGAGCAGCAAGTTTTTGGGGACGGGGGACGACGGACGGGAGGGGCAGCGGCGAGAGGCTAGCTGCGGCAAGGGGCACCGGCACGGCCGCCCTAACAGCGCCGCCTCGGTCGCAGGGGTTAGAGAGCAGCCGGGCAGCCCGGGAGGGAAGCGGCAGCCCGCGTCGCGATCCCCCCTCCAGGGGACAATGTGGGAAGGGGAAGCCGCGGCGGCTTTGGCGGGGGGTGCCCAGCTGCTAGCGGCTTCGGGGGGCAGTTAGCGGCGGCGGGGGGGGGGGAGATGGGTCGCGGCAGCGGCAAGAGATAACGGCGGGCGGGGGGGCTCCGCGCAAACCGGCAGCGGGGGGGGGGGGCGGGGGGTAGCGGCAAGAGGCAACGGCGGGAAGGGGGGGCTCCGCGCAAACCGCTAACGGGAGCCGGGGGGGTGTGGGGAGCTGGGGGTGGCAGCAGCGGCAAGAGGCAACGTCGGGAGGGGGGGCTCCGCGCAAACCGGTAACGGGGGCCGGGGGGTGTGGGGGGGGGCGGTGGTGGCCGCGGCAAGAGGCAACGGCAGGCGGGGGGGCTCCGCGCAAACCGGCAGCGGGGGGGGGCGGGGGGTAGCGGCAAGAGGCAACGGCGGGAAGGGGGGGCTCCGCGCAAAGCGGCAGCGGGGGGGGGGGCGGGGGGTAGCGGCAAGAGGCAACGGCGGGAAGGGGGGGCTCCGCGCAAACCGGCAGTGGGGGGGGGGCGGGGGGTAGCGGCAAGAGGCAACGGCGGGAAGGGGGGGCTCCGCGCAAAGCGGCAGCGGGGGGGGGGCGGGGGTAGCGGCAAGAGGCAACGGCGGGAAGGGGGGGCTCCGCGCAAACCGGCAGCGGGGGGGGGGGCGGGGGTAGCGGCAAGAGGCAACGGCGGGAAGGGGGGGCTCCGCGCAAACC
>NW_027142646.1:62500-70000 GCF_026170545.1 Melanerpes formicivorus | reverse complement strand
CGTGAAGAGGGTCCAGTGCTGGGAACTCTCTCTGCCCCTTACCGGGCTCTCTCTCGCCGTGCCTGGACGGGCTTGCTTTCCATTCTTGGTGGGACCGACGCCGGCACCACGTCTCCCCGGCTTTCTCTGCCCCCGTGCCCCACCGGGCAAACTTCGCTTCGGGGGTTCCACACTTCGGCAGTGGCCGGCGCCAGCCACTCGTCAACTTTTTTTCTTTTCCCCGCTTTCGTTGCCGAGCCCGGGCTGGGCTCCGGCTCACGGACGAGCGAAACCCATCCAACACCGCTGAGGGTGCGCCAGCGGCCGCTCCAAACCGCCGCGCCTTTGTTCGGCCCCGCGGGTCCCCTCTCTGACCCGGGCGAAAGCCACCGAGAAGCCAGACGGACCCCTGCCCAGCCGCCTGGCGGGTGGCTTGGAGCAGCCGCTCGGCAGCGCTGCCCTGGGAGTGCTCGGCGTCGCTTGTTCCCTCATATACGGAACTGGAGGGCCGTCAGCTCCGCGAGCGCACAACCAGCCGACCTCCGCCCAGCGGCAGGTCGCAGAAATCACGCCGGCTTGTACGATGACGTAGGCGGAGGCAGAGCGCAACAGCGACCCCTTGGCGACAAGCGCGATCTCCCGGAGAGCACGTCTACTCGCCGAGGGAGAGCACGTCTACTCGCCAAGGGAGAGCACGTCTACTCGCCCAGGGAGAGCACGTCTACTCGCCCAGGGAGAGCACGTCTACTCGCCCAGGGAGAGCACGTCTACTCGCCGAGGGAGAGCACGTCTACTCGCCCAGGGAGAGCACGTCTACTCGCCCAGGGAGAGCACGTCTACTCGCCCAGGGAGAGCACGTCTACTCGCCCAGAGAGAGCACGTCTACTCGCCCAGGGAGAGCACGTCTACTCGCCCAGGGAGAGCACGTCTACTCGCCCAGGGAGAGCACGTCTACTCGCCCAGGGAGAGCACGTCTACTCGCCCAGGGAGAGCACGTCTACTCGCCCAGGGAGAGCACGTCTACTCGCCGAGGGAGAGCACGTCTACTCGCCGAGGGAGAGCACGTCTACTCGCCCAGGGAGAGCACGTCTACTCGCCCAGGGAGAGCACGTCTACTCGCCCAGGGAGAGCACGTCTACTCGCCCAGGGAGAGCACGTCTACTCGCCCAGGGAGAGCACGTCTACTCGCCGAGGGAGAGCACGTCTACCCGCCGAGGGAGAGCACGTCTACTCGCCGAGGGAGAGCACGTCTACTCGCCGAGGGAGAGCACGTCTACCTCCCGCCTGAGGGAGAGCACGGGGGGGGGGGGACAAAGACAGGCGGCAGCAGCTTCGGTGAACGTCACCCGGGAGGCGACCGGGGCTGTCCCGGGGCAGTCCCGGGAAGCCGGCGTCCGACACAGGGAACCGTCAGCTGCCGGACCGGGGCGAATCCCCGCGGCCACGGCAGGGGTGGGGGCTCGAAGACAGCCGGCAGCCGCTTCGGTGAACGTCACCCGGGAGGAGACTGGGGCCCTCCCGGGACCGTCCCGGGAAGACGACGTTCGGCACGAGATCCCGGCCGCGGCCGGACCGGCTCGAAGCCTCGCGGTCCCGGCAGCAGCCGGAGCCGCTCGCCGCCTCGGGCTCCCGGCCCCCTACAGATCCGGCGACTCGTTCGCGGGCGGCGGGGGGAGGCAGTGGAGGGGGTGCGGGGAGAAGCGGCAGCGGAGGCGGAGGGGGGGGGGCTCGAAGACAGCCGGCAGCCGCTTCGGTGAACGTCACCCAGGAGGCGATCGGGGCCGTCCCGGGGCCGTCCCGGGATGCCGGCTTCCGGCACGGGGTCCCGGCCGCGGCCGGACCGGCTCGTATCCCCGCGGCTCCGGCAGGGGGGGGGGGGGCTCGAAGACAGCCGGCAGTCGCCTCGGTGAACGTCACCCGGCCGGCGACCGCGGCCGTTCCGGGGCCGTCCCGGGAAGCCTGCGACAGGCACGGGGTCCCAGCCGCGGCCGGACCGACTCGAAGCCCCGCGGGTCCCGGCAGCAGCCGGAGCCGCTCGCCGTTCGGGCTCCCGGCACCCTACAGATCCGGCGACTCGTTCGCCGGCGGCGGGGGGAGGCAGTGGAGGGGGTGCGGGGAGAAGCGGCAGCGGAGGCGGAGGGGGGGGGGGGGCTCGAAGACAGCCGGCAGCCGCTTCGGTGAACGTCACCCGGGAGGCGACCGGGACCGGCCCGGGAAGCCATCGTCCGGCCCGGGATCCCGGCCGCGGCCGGACCGGCTCGAATCCCCGCGGCCCCGGCACGGGGGAGGCCCAAAGACTGGCGGCAGCCGCTTCGCTGAACGTCACCCGGCCGGCGACCGGGGCCGTCCCGGGGCCGTCCCGGGATGCCGGCTTCCGGCACGGGGTCCCGGCCGCGGCCGGACCGGCTCGAATCCCCGCGGTCCCGGCAGCAGCCGGAGCCGCTCGCCGTTCGGGCTCCCGGCACCCTACGGATCCGCCGACTCGTTCGCCGGCGGCGGGGGGAGGCAGTGGAGGCGGTGCGGGGAGAAGCGGCAGCGGAGGCGGAGGGGGGGCGGGGGGGACGATAGTGGCGGGGGGCGGGGGGTGCTCGAAGGCAGCCGGCAGCCGGTTCGGTGAACATTCGCCGGGGCGGGGGGGCGACCTGTCCGTGCCCGGGGCAGCCCCGGGAAGCCGGCAGCCAGCACGGGGTCCCGGCAGCACCTGTTCCCTGCCCTGGGACTTGCCGTGCCCGGCGGCCGGTTGCCGGGTGGGGGGAGCGATGAGAGGCAGGGCGCAGCGGCCGGGGCAGCGCCGGGCCGCAGCGGGGGGCTGGGCGGGTGGGGTAGGCGTCGAGCGGCAAGCCCTCGGCTGCAGCGAATGTTCGGCGGTGCGGGGCGGGGGGGGGACGGGACGACACGTTGGGGGCGCCGAGTCCGAGCCACCCCCGGCCCCAGGGGCGGCCGGAGGGGGAGGCCGGTGCCTGGCCCTGGGAGCTGCTGGGCGCCGGATGGCCGAGGGTGCGTCAGAAGCCGCCCGAGCGGTCGAGCAGGTCCTCCAGAAAGGCCTAGGGTGGCTTCGAGGGCCCCGGGAGCAGTCGAGGGAGGCCTCCAGGCAGGTCTGGAGTGGATGGGAGGCCTTCCAAAGCAGACAAGGGAGGCTGCCAGCGGGGCCTAGGCTGGCACTGCAGCCTGTAAATGGTTGGGGGGGGGGCCTCTGGTGCGGCCTGGAGTCTCTGGGTGGCGTCCAGAGAGGTGCAAAAGATCCTCTGGTGCGGCCTGTGGTGGCGGAGAAGCCTGCAGAGCGTGCGGGGGAGGCTTCTGGTGCGGCCTGGGGTGGGTCGGAAGCCTGCAGAGCGTGCGGGGGAGGCTTCTGGTGCGGCCTGGGGTGGCTGAGAAGCCTGCAGAGCGTGCGGGAGAGGCTTCTGGTGCGGCCTGGGGTGGCTGAGAAGCCTGCAGAGCGTGCGGGAGAGGCTTCTGCTGCGGCCTGGGGTGGCTGAGAAGCCTGCAGAGCGTGCGGGGGAGGCCTCTGTTGGGGCCTGGGGTGGGTCAGAAGCCTACAGAGCATGCGGGGGAGGCTTCTGGTGCGGCCTGGGGTGGGTCGGAAGCCTGCAGAGCGTGCGGGAGAGGCTTCTGTTGGGGCCTGGGGTGGCTGAGAAGCCTGCAGAGCGTGCGGGGGAGGCTTCTGCTGCGGCCTGGGGTGGCTGAGAAGCCTGCAGAGCGTGCGGGGGAGGCTTCTGCTGCGGCCTGGGGTGGCTGAGAAGCCTGCAGAGCGTGCGGGGGAGGCTTCTGGTGCGGCCTGGGGTGGCTGAGAAGCCTGCAGAGCGTGCGGGGGAGGCTTCTGGTGCGGCCTGGGGTGGGACGGAAGCCTGCAGAGCGTGCGGGGGAGGCTTCTGGTGCGGCCTGGGGTGGGTCGGAAGCCTGCAGAGCGTGCGGGAGAGGCTTCTGTTGGGGCCTGGGGTGGCTGAGAAGCCTGCAGAGCGTGCGGGAGAGGCTTCTGCTGCGGCCTGGGGTGGCTGAGAAGCCTGCAGAGCGTGCGGGAGAGGCTTCTGCTGCGGCCTGGGGTGGGTCGGAAGCCTGCAGAGCGTGCGGGAGAGGCTTCTGTTGGGGCCTGGGGTGGCTGAGAAGCCTGCAGAGCGTGCGGGAGAGGCTTCTGCTGCGGCCTGGGGTGGCTGAGAAGCCTGCAGAGCGTGCGGGAGAGGCTTCTGCTGCGGCCTGGGGTGGCTGAGAAGCCTGCAGAGCGTGCGGGAGAGGCTTCTGCTGCGGCCTGGGGTGGCTGAGAAGCCTGCAGAGCGTGCGGGAGAGGCTTCTGCTGCGGCCTGGGGTGGCTGAGAAGCCTGCAGAGCGTGCGGGAGAGGCTTCTGGTGCGGCCTGGGGTGGCTGAGAAGCCTGCAGAGCGTGCGGGGGAGGCTTCTGGTGCGGCCTGGGGTGGGACGGAAGCCTGCAGAGCGTGCGGGGGAGGCTTCTGGTGCGGCCTGGGGTGGGTCGGAAGCCTGCAGAGCGTGCGGGAGAGGCTTCTGTTGGGGCCTGGGGTGGCTGAGAAGCCTGCAGAGCGTGCGGGAGAGGCTTCTGCTGCGGCCTGGGGTGGCTGAGAAGCCTGCAGAGCGTGCGGGAGAGGCTTCTGCTGCGGCCTGGGGTGGGTCGGAAGCCTGCAGAGCGTGCGGGAGAGGCTTCTGTTGGGGCCTGGGGTGGCTGAGAAGCCTGCAGAGCGTGCGGGAGAGGCTTCTGCTGCGGCCTGGGGTGGCTGAGAAGCCTGCAGAGCGTGCGGGAGAGGCTTCTGCTGCGGCCTGGGGTGGCTGAGAAGCCTGCAGAGCGTGCGGGAGAGGCTTCTGGTGCGGCCTGGGGTGGCTGAGAAGCCTGCAGAGCGTGCGGGAGAGGCTTCTGCTGCGGCCTGGGGTGGCTGAGAAGCCTGCAGAGCGTGCGGGAGAGGCTTCTGCTGCGGCCTGGGGTGGCTGAGAAGCCTGCAGAGCGTGCGGGAGAGGCTTCTGCTGCGGCCTGGGGTGGCTGAGAAGCCTGCAGGGCGTGCGGGAGAGGCTTCTGCTGCGGCCTGGGGTGGGTGGGAAGCCTGCAGAGCGTGCGGGGGAGGCTTCTGGTGCGGCCTGGGGTGGCTGAGAAGCCTGCAGAGCGTGCGGGGGAGGCTTCTGGTGCGGCCTGGGGTGGCTGAGAAGCCTGCAGAGCGTGCGGGAGAGGCTTCTGGTGCGGCCTGGGGTGGCTGAGAAGCCTGCAGAGCGTGCGGGGGAGGCTTCTGGTGCGGCCTGGGGTGGCTGAGAAGCCTGCAGAGCGTGCGGGAGAGGCTTCTGGTGCGGCCTGGGGTGGCTGAGAAGCCTGCAGAGCGTGCGGGGGAGGCTTCTGGTGCGGCCTGGGGTGGCTGAGAAGCCTGCAGAGCGTGCGGGAGAGGCTTCTGGTGCGGCCTGGGGTGGCTGAGAAGCCTGCAGAGCGTGCGGGAGAGGCTTCTGCTGCGGCCTGGGGTGGCTGAGAAGCCTGCAGGGCGTGCGGGAGAGGCTTCTGCTGCGGCCTGGGGTGGCTGAGAAGCCTGCAGAGCGTGCGGGAGAGGCTTCTGCTGCGGCCTGGGGTGGCTGAGAAGCCTGCAGAGCGTGCGGGAGAGGCTTCTGCTGCGGCCTGGGGTGGGTCGGAAGCCTGCAGAGCGTGCGGGAGAGGCTTCTGCTGCGGCCTGGGGTGGGTCGGAAGCCTGCAGAGCTTGCGGGGGAGGCTTCTGGTGCGGCCTGGGGTGGGTCGGAAGCCTGCAGAGCATGCGGGGGAGGCTTCTGCTGCGGCCTGGGGTCTCTGGGTGGCCTCTAGAGAGGTGCAAAAGACCCTCTGGGTTGGGCTGGGGTGGCTCTTGGACCCCTGCCACACAGTGGAGAGAGGCCTCCGGCCCGCCACCTGTGTCCCTGTGTGCCTGAGTGCCTGTGTCCCTGTGTCCCTGTGTCCCTGTGTCCCTGAGTGCCTGAGTGCCTGTGTCCCTGTGTCCCTGTGTCCCTGTGTCCCTGAGTGCCTGAGTGCCTGTGTCCCTGTGTCCCTGTGTCCCTGAGTGCCTGAGTGCCTGAGTGCCTGTGTCCCTGTGTCCTTGTGTCCCTGTGTCCCTGTGTCCCTGTGTGCCCGAGTGCCTGTGTCCCTGTGTCCCTGTCTGTGTACCTGTGTGCGAGAGTGTCCGGCACGCCACCCAGCGGCGGCGGGCAAGCAGGTAGGCGGGTGGGCGGGCCGGCGAGGGCCAGTGTGAGTTTGGGGGGTGGGAGGGGAGGCGGCAGCTGGAAGCGTCAGAGGAGGGGGCGTGGCTCCGGCTGGCCCCGGGAGCAGGTTCCCGGGACCGGGACCGGCTGGACCCGGCGGGTGGTTGATCCCGGGGCGGGGGGCAGAGGCGGCGGGAAGCGGCAGCTGCGTGTGCGGCGGGGGGGTGGAGGGCGAACCGCGGCGGGAAGCGGATGCTTCAGAGCAGGTTACGGGGGCGGGGACGGACGACACCACCTGTCCCCGCCCCGGGACGGGCTGGACCCGGCGCCCTGGACCCGGCGCCGTGTACCCGCCGCCGCCCCCGCCGCCGCCCCCCTCCGCCACCCCGGGACCCCGACGTTTTTTTGGCGCCCGCGCCTTTTTTTGCTCCCCGCCTGCCCGCGCTGCCCCGGGCCCTCCCCCGGGGCGGGGCGGGAGGGAGGGACGGACGGACGGGTAGCCGGGGATCTCCGAGCGCGCGCGCCACCAGACCGAGGCGGGTCCCGGCGGCGGCGGCGGCGGCGGCGGCAGCAAGCGACGGCGGGGGGGGCAGGCTAGGGAGAGAGGGGGAGCGGCATGCGGTAGGGCTGGGGGGTTTGTTTCGGGGGGGAGGGGTGGGGGGGGGGGTGGCAGCGGTCAGCGAGAGCGGGGAGAGGGGGAGCGGCATGCGGTAGGGCTGGGGTGTTTTTGGGGTGGGGGCGTTGGGGGGATTAGCGGGCGGGCGGGCAGCCGAGCCAAGCGGCAAGCCGGGGGGCGGGCGAGGGCGGCTTTAGGGCCGGAGGAGCGGAGCGCAACCTCCCCCGTGCAGGCTCCAGCGTGGAGAGCAGCAAGTTTTTGGGGACGGGGGACGACGGACGGGAGGGGCAGCGGCGAGAGGCTAGCTGCGGCAAGGGGCACCGGCACGGCCGCCCTAACAGCGCCGCCTCGGTCGCAGGGGTTAGAGAGCAGCCGGGCAGCCCGGGAGGGAAGCGGCAGCCCGCGAAGGGGGGAAGGGGGGGCTCCGCGCAAACCGGTAACGGGGGCCGGGGGGTGTGGGGAGCTGGGGGTGGCAGCAGCGGCAAGAGGCAACGTCGGGAGGGGGGGCTCCGCGCAAACCGGTAACGGGGGCCGGGGGGTGTGGGGGGGGCGGTGGCGGCCGCGGCAAGAGGCAACGGCAGGCGGGGGGGCTCCGCGCAAACCGGCAGCGGGGGGGGGGGGCGGGGGTAGCGGCAAGAGGCAACGGCGGGAAGGGGGGGCTCCGCGCAAACCGCTAACGGGAGCCGGGGGGTGTGGGGAGCTGGGGGTGGCAGCAGCGGCAAGAGGCAACGTCGGGAGGGGGGGCTCCGCGCAAACCGG
>NW_027142646.1:40000-47500 GCF_026170545.1 Melanerpes formicivorus | reverse complement strand
CGCTCCAAACCGCCGCGCCTTTGTTCGGCCCCGCGGGTCCCCTCTCTGACCCGGGCGAAAGCCACCGAGAAGCCAGACGGACCCCTGCCCAGCCGCCTGGCGGGTGGCTTGGAGCAGCCGCTCGGCAGCGCTGCCCTGGGAGTGCTCGGCGTCGCTTGTTCCCTCATATACGGAACTGGAGGGCCGTCAGCTCCGCGAGCGCACAACCAGCCGACCTCCGCCCAGCGGCAGGTCGCAGAAATCACGCCGGCTTGTACGATGACGTAGGCGGAGGCAGAGCGCAACAGCGACCCCTTGGCGACAAGCGCGATCTCCGCGGAGAGCACGTCTACTCGCCGAGGGAGAGCACGTCTACTCGCCGAGGGAGAGCACGTCTACTCGCCGAGGGAGAGCACGTCTACTCGCCGAGGGAGAGCACGTCTACTCGCCCAGGGAGAGCACGTCTACTCGCCCAGGGAGAGCACGTCTACTCGCCGAGGGAGAGCACGTCTACTCGCCCAGGGAGAGCACGTCTACTCGCCCAGGGAGAGCACGTCTACTCGCCCAGGGAGAGCACGTCTACTCGCCCAGGGAGAGCACGTCTACTCGCCCAGGGAGAGCACGTCTACTCGCCCAGGGAGAGCACGTCTACTCGCCCAGGGAGAGCACGTCTACTCGCCCAGGGAGAGCACGTCTACTCGCCCAGGGAGAGCACGTCTACTCGCCCAGGGAGAGCACGTCTACTCGCCCAGGGAGAGCACGTCTACTCGCCGAGGGAGAGCACGTCTACTCGCCGAGGGAGAGCACGTCTACTCGCCCAGGGAGAGCACGTCTACTCGCCCAGGGAGAGCACGTCTACTCGCCCAGGGAGAGCACGTCTACCTCCCGCCTGAGGGAGAGCACGGGGTGGGGGGACAAAGACAGGCGGCAGCAGCTTCGGTGAACGTCACCCGGGAGGCGACCGGGGCTGTCCCGGGGCAGTCCCGGGAAGCCGGCGTCCGACACAGGGAACCGTCAGCTGCCGGACCGGGGCGAATCCCCGCGGCCACGGCAGGGGTGGGGGCTCGAAGACAGCCGGCAGCCGCTTCGGTGAACGTCACCCGGGAGGAGACTGGGGCCCTCCCGGGACCGTCCCGGGAAGACGACGTACGGCACGAGATCCCGGCCGCGGCCGGACCGGCTCGAAGCCTCGCGGTCCCGGCAGCAGCCGGAGCCGCTCGCCGCCTCGGGCTCCCGGCCCCCTACAGATCCGGCGACTCGTTCGCGGGCGGCGGGGGGAGGCAGTGGAGGGGGTGCGGGGAGAAGCGGCAGCGGAGGCGGAGGGGGGGGGGGGGGCTCGAAGACAGCCGGCAGCCGCTTCGGTGAACGTCACCCAGGAGGCGATCGGGGCCGTCCCGGGGCCGTCCCGGGATGCCTGCGACAGGCACGGGGTCCCAGCCGCGGCCGGACCGACTCGAAGCCCCGCGGCCCCGGCACGGGGGAGGCCCAAAGACTGGCGGCAGCCGCTTCGCTGAACGTCACCCGGCCGGCGACCGGGGCCGTCCCGGGGCCGTCCCGGGATGCCGGCATCCGGCACGGGGGTCCCGGCCGCGGCCGGAGCGGCTCGAATCCCCGCGGTCCCGGCAGCAGCCGGAGCCGCTCGCCGTTCGGGCTCCCGGCACCCTACGGATCCGGCGACTCGTTCGCCGGCGGCGGGGGGAGGCAGTGAAGGAGGTGCGGGCAGAAGCGGCAGCGGAGGCGGAGGGGGGGGGGGGGCTCGAAGACAGCCGGCAGCCGCTTCGGAGAACGTCACCCGGCCGGCGACCGCGGCCGTTCCGGGGCCGCCCCGGGAAGCCTGCGACAGGCACGGGGTCCCGGCCTCGGCCGGACCCGCACTGGGTGCCGCCGCCTCGGGCTCTCGGGACGGTATGGATCCGCCGACTCGTTCGCCGGCGGCGGGGGGAGGCAGTGGAGGGGGTGCGGGGAGAAGCGGCAGCGGAGGCGGAGGGGGGGGGGGCTCGAAGACAGCCGGCAGCCGCTTCAGTGAACGTCACCCAGGAGGCGATCGGGGCCGTCCCGGGGCCGTCCCGGGATGCCGGCTTCCGGCACGGGGTCCCGGCCGCGGCCGGACCGGCTCGAATCCCCGCGGTCCCGGCAGCAGCCGGAGCCGCTCGCCGTTCGGGCTCCCGGCACCCTACGGATCCGGCGACTCATTCGCGGGAGGCGGGGGGAGGCAGTGAAGGAGGTGCGGGCAGAAGCGGCAGCGGAGGCGGAAGGGGGGGGGGGGCTCGGAGACAGCCGTCAGCCGCTTCGGTGAACGTCACCCGGGAGGCGACCGGGACCGGCCCGGGAAGCCATCGTCCGGCCCCGGATCCCGGCCGCGGCCGGACCGGCTCGAAGCCCCGCGGCCCCGGCACGGGGGAGGCCCAAAGACTGGCGGCAGCCGCTTCGCTGAACGTCACCCGGCCGGCGACCGGGGCCGTCCCGGGGCCGTCCCGGGATGCCGGCTTCCGGCACGGGGTCCCGGCCGCGGCCGGAGCGGCTCGAAGCCCCGCGGTCCCGGCAGCAGCCGGAGCCGCTCGCCGTTCGGGCTCCCGGCACCCTACGGATCCGCCGACTCGTTCGCCGGCGGCGGGGGGAGGCAGTGGAGGGGGTGCGGGCAGAAGCGGCAGCGGAGGCGGAGGGGGGGGGGGGCTCGAAGACAGCCGGCAGCCGCTTCGGTGAACGTCACCCGGCCGGCGACCGGGGCCGTCCCGGGGCTGTCCGGGGATGCCGGCTTCCGGCACGGGGTCCCGGCCGCGGCCGGACCGGCTCGAATCCCCGCGGTCCCGGCAGCAGCCGGAGCCGCTCGCCGTTCGGGCTCCCGGCACCCTACAGATCCGGCGACTCGTTCGCGGGCGGCGGGGGGAGGCAGTGGAGGGGGTGCGGGCAGAAGCGGCCGCGGAGGCGGAGGGGGGGTGGGGCTCGAAGACAGCCGTCAGCCGCTTCGGTGAACGTCACCCGGGAGGCGACCGGGACCGGCCCGGGAAGCCATCGTCCGGCCCGGGATCCCGGCCGCGGCCGGACCGGCTCGAATCCCCGCGGCCCCGGCACGGGGGAGGCCCAAAGACTGGCGGCAGCCGCTTCGCTGAACGTCACCCGGCCGGCGACCGGGGCCGTCCCGGGGCCGTCCCGGGATGCCGGCTTCCGGCACGGGGTCCCGGCCGCGGCCGGACCGGCTCGAATCCCCGCGGTCCCGGCAGCAGCCGGAGCCGCTCGCCGTTCGGGCTCCCGGCACCCTACGGATCCGCCGACTCGTTCGCCGGCGGCGGGGGGAGGCAGTGGAGGCGGTGCGGGGAGAAGCGGCAGCGGAGGCGGAGGGGGGGCGGGGGGGACGATAGTGGCGGGGGGCGGGGGGTGCTCGAAGGCAGCCGGCAGCCGGTTCGGTGAACATTCGCCGGGGCGGGGGGGCGACCTGTCCGTGCCCGGGGCAGCCCCGGGAAGCCGGCAGCCAGCACGGGGTCCCGGCAGCACCTGTTCCCTGCCCTGGGACTTGCCGTGCCCGGCGGCCGGTTGCCGGGTGGGGGGAGCGATGAGAGGCGGGGCGCAGCGGCCGGGGCAGCGCCGGGCCGCAGCGGGGGGCTGGGCGGGTGGGGTAGGCGTCGAGCGGCAAGCCCTCGGCTGCAGCGAATGTTCGGCGGTGCGGGGCGGGGGGGGGACGGGACGACACGTTGGGGGCGCCGAGTCCGAGCCACCCCCGGCCCCAGGGGCGGCCGGAGGGGGAGGCCGGTGCCTGGCCCTGGGAGCTGCTGGGCGCCGGATGGCCGAGGGTGCGTCAGAAGCCGCCCGAGCGGTCGAGCAGGTCCTCCAGAAAGGCCTAGGGTGGCTTCGAGGGCCCCGGGAGCAGTCGAGGGAGGCCTCCAGGCAGGTCTGGAGTGGATGGGAGGCCTTCCAAAGCAGACAAGGGAGGCTGCCAGCGGGGCCTAGGCTGGCACTGCAGCCTGTAAATGGTTGGGGGGGGGGGCCTCTGGTGCGGCCTGGAGTCTCTGGGTGGCGTCCAGAGAGGTGCAAAAGATCCTCTGGTGCGGCCTGTGGTGGCGGAGAAGCCTGCAGAGCGTGCGGGGGAGGCTTCTGGTGCGGCCTGGGGTGGCTGAGAAGCCTGCAGAGCGTGCGGGAGAGGCTTCTGCTGCAGCCTGGGGTGGCTGAGAAGCCTGCAGAGCGTGCGGGAGAGGCTTCTGCTGCGGCCTGGGGTGGCTGAGAAGCCTGCAGAGCGTGCGGGGGAGGCTTCTGTTGGGGCCTGGGGTGGGTCAGAAGCCTACAGAGCGTGCGGGGGAGGCTTCTGGTGCGGCCTGGGGTGGGTCGGAAGCCTGCAGAGCGTGCGGGAGAGGCTTCTGCTGCGGCCTGGGGTGGCTGAGAAGCCTGCAGGGCGTGCGGGAGAGGCTTCTGCTGCGGCCTGGGGTGGGTCGGAAGCCTGCAGAGCGTGCGGGGGAGGCTTCTGCTGCGGCCTGGGGTGGCTGAGAAGCCTGCAGAGCGTGCGGGGGAGGCTTCTGGTGCGGCCTGGGGTGGGACGGAAGCCTGCAGAGCGTGCGGGAGAGGCTTCTGCTGCGGCCTGGGGTGGGTCGGAAGCCTGCAGAGCGTGCGGGGAGAGGCTTCTGCTGCGGCCTGGGGTGGCTGAGAAGCCTGCAGAGCGTGCGGGAGAGGCTTCTGCTGCGGCCTGGGGTGGCTGAGAAGCCTGCAGAGCGTGCGGGAGAGGCTTCTGCTGCGGCCTGGGGTGGCTGAGAAGCCTGCAGGGCGTGCGGGAGAGGCTTCTGCTGCGGCCTGGGGTGGCTGAGAAGCCTGCAGAGCGTGCGGGAGAGGCTTCTGCTGCGGCCTGGGGTGGCTGAGAAGCCTGCAGAGCGTGCGGGGGGAGGCTTCTGTTGGGGCCTGGGGTGGGTCAGAAGCCTACAGAGCGTGCGGGGGGAGGCTTCTGGTGCGGCCTGGGGTGGGTCGGAAGCCTGCAGAGCGTGCGGGAGAGGCTTCTGTTGGGGCCTGGGGTGGCTGAGAAGCCTGCAGAGCGTGCGGGGGAGGCTTCTGCTGCGGCCTGGGGTGGCTGAGAAGCCTGCAGAGCGTGCGGGGGGAGGCTTCTGCTGCGGCCTGGGGTGGCTGAGAAGCCTGCAGAGCGTGCGGGGGAGGCTTCTGGTGCGGCCTGGGGTGGGACGGAAGCCTGCAGAGCGTGCGGGGAGAGGCTTCTGCTGCGGCCTGGGGTGGGTCGGAAGCCTGCAGAGCGTGCGGGAGAGGCTTCTGCTGCGGCCTGGGGTGGCTGAGAAGCCTGCAGAGCGTGCGGGAGAGGCTTCTGCTGCGGCCTGGGGTGGCTGAGAAGCCTGCAGAGCGTGCGGGAGAGGCTTCTGCTGCGGCCTGGGGTGGGCTGAGAAGCCTGCAGGGCGTGCGGGAGAGGCTTCTGCTGCGGCCTGGGGTGGCTGAGAAGCCTGCAGGGCGTGCGGGAGAGGCTTCTGCTGCGGCCTGGGGTGGCTGAGAAGCCTGCAGGGCGTGCGGGAGAGGCTTCTGCTGCGGCCTGGGGTGGGTCGGAAGCCTGCAGAGCGTGCGGGGGAGGCTTCTGCTGCGGCCTGGGGTCTCTGGGTGGCCTCTAGAGAGGTGCAAAAGACCCTCTGGGTTGGGCTGGGGTGGCTCTTGGACCCCTGCCACACAGTGGAGAGCGGCCTCCGGCCCGCCACCTGTGTCCCTGTGTGCCTGAGTGCCTGTGTCCCTGTGTCCCTGTGTCCCTGAGTGCCTGAGTGCCTGTGTCCCTGTGTCCCTGTGTCCCTGAGTGCCTGAGTGCCTGAGTGCCTGTGTCCCTGTGTCCCTGTGTCCCTGTGTCCCTGAGTGCCTGAGTGCCTGTGTCCCTGTGTCCCTGTGTCCCTGAGTGCCTGAGTGCCTGAGTGCCTGTGTCCCTGTGTCCTTGTGTCCCTGTGTCCCTGTGTCCCTGTGTGCCTGAGTGCCTGTGTCCCTGTGTCCCTGTCTGTGTACCTGTGTGCGAGAGTGTCCGGCACGCCACCCAGCGGCGGCGGGCAAGCAGGTAGGCGGGTGGGCGGGCCGGCGAGGGCCAGTGTGAGTTTGGGGGGTGGGAGGGGAGGCGGCAGCTGGAAGCGTCAGAGGAGGGGGCGTGGCTCCGGCTGGCCCCGGGAGCAGGTTCCCGGGACCGGGACCGGCTGGACCCGGCGGGTGGTTGATCCCGGGGCGGGGGGCAGAGGCGGCGGGAAGCGGCAGCTGCGTGTGCGGCGGGGGGGGTGGAGGGCGAACCGCGGCGGGAAGCGGATGCTTCAGAGCAGGTTACGGGGGCGGGGACGGACGACACCACCTGTCCCCGCCCCGGGACGGGCTGGACCCGGCGCCCTGGACCCGGCGCCGTGTACCCGCCGCCGCCCCCGCCGCCGCCCCCCTCCGCCACCCCGGGACCCCGACGTTTTTTTGGCGCCCGCGCCTTTTTTTGCTCCCCGCCTGCCCGCGCTGCCCCGGGCCCTCCCCCGGGGCGGGGCGGGAGGGAGGGACGGACGGACGGGTAGCCGGGGATCTCCGAGCGCGCGCCACCAGACCGAGGCGGGTCCCGGCGGCGGCGGCGGCGGCGGCGGCGGCGGCGGCAGCAGCAAGCGACGGCGGGGGGGGCAGGCTAGGGAGAGAGGGGGAGCGGCATGCGGTAGGGCTGGGGGGTTTGTTTCGGGGGGGAGGGGTGGGGGGGGGGTGGCAGCGGTCAGCGAGAGCGGGGAGAGGGGGAGCGGCATGCGGTAGGGCTGGGGTGTTTTTGGGGTGGGGGCGTTGGGGGGATTAGCGGGCGGGCGGGCAGCCCAGCCAAGCGGCAAGCCGGGGGGCGGGCGAGGGCGGCTTTAGGGCCGGAGGAGCGGAGCGCAACCTCCCCCGTGCAGGCTCCAGCGTGGAGAGCAGCAAGTTTTTGGGGACGGGGGACGACGGACGGGAGGGGCAGCGGCGAGAGGCTAGCTGCGGCAAGGGGCACCGGCACGGCCGCCCTAACAGCGCCGCCTCGGTCGCAGGGGTTAGAGAGCAGCCGGGCAGCCCGGGAGGGAAGCGGCAGCCCGCGTCGCGATCCCCCCTCCAGGGGACAATGTGGGAAGGGGAAGCCGCGGCGGCTTTGGCGGGGGGTGCCCAGCTGCTAGCGGCTTCGGGGGGCAGTTAGCGGCGGCGGGGGGGGGGGGAGATGGGTCGCGGCAGCGGCAAGAGATAACGGCGGGCGGGGGGGCTCCGCGCAAACCGGCAGCGGGGGGGGGGGGCGGGGGGTAGCGGCAAGAGGCAACGGCGGGAAGGGGGGGGCTCCGCGCAAACCGCTAACGGGAGCCGGGGGGGTGTGGGGAGCTGGGGGTGGCAGCAGCGGCAAGAGGCAACGTCGGGAGGGGGGGCTCCGCGCAAACCGGTAACGGGGGCCGGGGGGTGTGGGGGGGGGCGGGTGGTGGCCGCGGCAAGAGGCAACGGCAGGCGGGGGGGCTCCGCGCAAACCGGCAGCGGGGGGGGGGGCGGGGGTAGCGGCAAGAGGCAACGGCGGGAAGGGGGGGCTCCGCGCAAAGCGGCAGCGGGGGG
>NW_027142646.1:17500-27500 GCF_026170545.1 Melanerpes formicivorus | reverse complement strand
CCGGCGGGGAGAAGGCCCTCGTCTCTCTCCCCGCCTTGCCACGGGAGCACCGGGACGTGCTAGAGGAGACAGCGACCCGCGGAAGCGGGGCGCGCCCCCGGCACGCCAGGACCTTAGAGCCGGGGCGGCTCGCTCGGCAGCGGGCGGGGGTACGGGCCACAAAGCCGCCCTTCTCAGGCTAGAGGTTTCATTTAGGGAGGAACCCTCGGGGACCCCACCCGGGCAGGTGAGGCCTCACGCGCGGCGCCGCTTTTAGCCCCTTTTAACTTTCGCGACGCCGCCGCCTCGCTCTCGGCTCGGCCAACCCCTGCCACACGCAGCTGCTCGCGGCCGGCACCCGCGGGTACCCGGAACCGAGGACGACACCGGCGCCTCACGCGTTTTAGGACACCTGAAAACTCACGGGGCCACGCAGCAGTCACAAAGCCGGTTGCGGTAGACCGGTCCCCGAACCCTGCCCCAGCGCCGGGGGGGAGGTGGAAAGGGGAGGATGCGGCAAGGCACGCGCCGGGCCGCTAACGCCACGGCTCCCCCCCGCTCGAGCCGCTCGGGGCTGGGGGAACGAGGACGACACCTCACACGCGACGGGAAGCGAAGTGGAAAGGAAGACCGCCCTTGCCCTGCCGGCCGGGGGCCCTTTCCGACGCGACCCGAAAGGCCTCATCGATCAACAAGGACAGAAGGAAAGGAAGCCAGCGGAGGCCCCACGGCCTCGCTCTTCTGGGACAGACACAGCCACGCGCACCCGCCACCGCCCTCGGGAGCAGCCAGCAGGCACGGGGCTCGGCGTGCGGGCAACACGCCGGAGGAGCAAACGGGGCGCCCTCCAGAGATGGGGGGGGGGGCAAGCTGCACCGGGCCGCACCGGCTCACAGGGCACCTCTGCCTCCCCGAAATGTGGGCTTGCATTTTCCCTCAAGCTGCACCGAGTTACATCTCCATCACGGGGCGCCCCTCTGGAGCCAGGAGGAAGCCGTGCTGGGGCACCGGCTTGCCCTCCTCCCCCCATGCCGGGCTCCATAGCATACGAGTGGCCAGTCACCGCCGCTGGCTTTTCCCTTAGATGCCGTGCCCCCGCGGGCTGCGGCTTTGGCCATGGGGGGGAACCCCCGTGAAGAGGGTCCAGTGCTGGGAACTCTCTCTGCCCCTTACCGGGCTCTCTCTCGCCGTGCCTGGACGGGCTTGCTTTCCATTCTTGGTGGGACCGACGCCGGCACCACGTCTCCCCGGCTTTCTCTGCCCCCGTGCCCCACCGGGCAAACTTCGCTTCGGGGGTTCCACACTTCGGCAGTGGCCGGCGCCAGCCACTCGTCAACTTTTTTTCTTTTCCCCGCTTTCGTTGCTGAGCCCGGGCTGGGCTCCGGCTCACGGACGAGCGAAACCCATCCAACACCGCTGAGGGTGCGCCAGCGGCCGCTCCAAACCGCCGCGCCTTTGTTCGGCCCCGCGGGTCCCCTCTCTGACCCGGGCGAAAGCCACCGAGAAGCCAGACGGACCCCTGCCCAGCCGCCTGGCGGGTGGCTTGGAGCAGCCGCTCGGCAGCGCTGCCCTGGGAGTGCTCGGCGTCACTCGTTCCCTCATATACGGAACTGGAGGGCCGTCAGCTCCCCGAGCGCACAACCAGCCGACCTCCGCCCAGCGGCAGGTCGCAGAAATCACGCCGGCTTGTACGATGACGTAGGCGGAGGCAGAGCGCAACAGCGACCCCTTGGCGACAAGCGCGATCTCCGCGGAGAGCACGTCTACTCGCCGAGGGAGAGCACGTCTACTCGCCGAGGGAGAGCACGTCTACTCGCCGAGGGAGAGCACGTCTACTCGCCGAGGGAGAGCACGTCTACTCGCCGAGGGAGAGCACGTCTACTCGCCCAGGGAGAGCACGTCTACTCGCCCAGGGAGAGCACGTCTACTCGCCCAGGGAGAGCACGTCTACTCGCCCAGGGAGAGCACGTCTACTCGCCGAGGGAGAGCACGTCTACTCGCCGAGGGAGAGCACGTCTACTCGCCCAGGGAGAGCACGTCTACTCGCCCAGGGAGAGCACGTCTACTCGCCCAGGGAGAGCACGTCTACTCGCCCAGGGAGAGCACGTCTACTCGCCCAGGGAGAGCACGTCTACTCGCCCAGGGAGAGCACGTCTACTCGCCCAGGGAGAGCACGTCTACCTCCCGCCTGAGGGAGAGCACGGGGGGGGGGGGGACAAAGACAGGCGGCAGCAGCTTCGGTGAACGTCACCCGGGAGGCGACCGGGGCTGTCCCGGGGCAGTCCCGGGAAGCCGGCGTCCGACACAGGGAACCGTCAGCTGCCGGACCGGGGCGAATCCCCGCGGCCACGGCAGGGGTGGGGGCTCGAAGACAGCCGGCAGCCGCTTCGGTGAACGTCACCCGGGAGGAGACTGGGGCCCTCCCGGGACCGTCCCGGGAAGACGACGTTCGGCACGAGATCCCGGCCGCGGCCGGACCGGCTCGAAGCCTCGCGGTCCCGGCAGCAGCCGGAGCCGCTCGCCGTTCGGGCTCCCGGCACCCTACAGATCCGGCGACTCGTTCGCGGGCGGCGGGGGGAGGCAGTGGAGGGGGTGCGGGCAGAAGCGGCCGCGGAGGCGGAGGGGGTGGGGGGCTCGAAGACAGCCGGCAGCCGCTTCGGTGAACGTCACCCAGGAGGCGATCGGGGCCGTCCCGGGGCCGTCCCGGGATGCCGGCTTCCGGCACGGGGTCCCGGCCGCGGCCGGACCGGCTCGTATCCCCGCGGCTCCGGCAGGGGGGGGGGGGCTCGAAGACTGGCGGCAGCCGCTCCGCTGAACGTCACCCGGCCGGCGACCGGGGCCGTCCCGGGGCCGTCCCGGGATGCCGGCTTCCGGCACGGGGTCCCGGCCGCGGCCGGACCGGCTCGAATCCCCGCGGTCCCGGCAGCAGCCGGAGCCGCTCGCCGTTCGGGCTCCCGGCACCCTACGGATCCGCCGACTCGTTCGCCGGCGGCGGGGGGAGGCAGTGGAGGGGGTGCGGGCAGAAGCGGCAGCGGAGGCGGAGGGGGGGGGGGCTCGAAGACAGCCGGCAGCCGCTTCGGTGAACGTCACCCGGCCGGCGACCGGGGCCGTCCCGGGGCTGTCCGGGGATGCCGGCTTCCGGCACGGGGTCCCGGCCGCGGCCGGACCGGCTCGAATCCCCGCGGTCCCGACAGCAGCCGGAGCCGCTCGCCGTTCGGGCTCCCGGCACCCTACAGATCCGGCGACTCGTTCGCGGGCGGCGGGGGGAGGCAGTGGAGGGGGTGCGGGCAGAAGCGGCCGCGGAGGCGGAGGGGGGGGGGGGGGCTCGAAGACAGCCGGCAGCCGCTTCGGTGAACGTCACCCAGGAGGCGATCGGGGCCGTCCCGGGGCCGTCCCGGGATGCCGGCTTCCGGCACGGGGTCCCGGCCGCGGCCGGACCGGCTCGTATCCCCGCGGCTCCGGCAGGGGGGGGGGGGGCTCGAAGACAGCCGGCAGCCGCTTCGGAGAACGTCACCCGGCCGGCGACCGCGGCCGTTCCGGGGCCGTCCCGGGAAGCCTGCGACAGGCACGGGGTCCCGGCCTCGGCCGGACCCGCACTGGGTGCCGCCGCCTCGGGCTCTCGGGACGGTATGGATCCGCCGACTCGTTCGCCGGCGGCGGGGGGAGGCAGTGGAGGGGGTGCGGGGAGAAGCGGCAGCGGAGGCGGAGGGGGGGGGGGGCTCGAAGACAGCCGGCAGCCGCTTCGGTGAACGTCACCCGGGAGGAGACTGGGGCCCTCCCGGGACCGTCCCGGGAAGACGACGTTCGGCACGAGATCCCGGCCGCGGCCGGACCGGCTCGAAGCCTCGCGGTCCCGGCAGCAGCCGGAGCCGCTCGCCGCCTCGGGCTCCCGGCCCCCTACAGATCCGGCGACTCGTTCGCGGGCGGCGGGGGGAGGCAGTGGAGGGGGTGCGGGGAGAAGCGGCAGCGGAGGCGGAGGGGGGGGGGGCTCGAAGACAGCCGGCAGCCGCTTCGGTGAACGTCACCCAGGAGGCGATCGGGGCCGTCCCGGGGCCGTCCCGGGATGCCGGCTTCCGGCACGGGGTCCCGGCCGCGGCCGGACCGGCTCGTATCCCCGCGGCTCCGGCAGGGGGGGGGGGGGCTCGAAGACAGCCGGCAGCCGCTTCGGAGAACGTCACCCGGCCGGCGACCGCGGCCGTTCCGGGGCCGTCCCGGGAAGCCTGCGACAGGCACGGGGTCCCGGCCTCGGCCGGACCCGCACTGGGTGCCGCCGCCTCGGGCTCTCGGGACGGTATGGATCCGCCGACTCGTTCGCCGGCGGCGGGGGGAGGCAGTGGAGGGGGTGCGGGGAGAAGCGGCAGCGGAGGCGGAGGGGGGGGGGGGCTCGAAGACAGCCGGCAGCCGCTTCGGTGAACGTCACCCGGCCGGCGACCGGGGCCGTCCCGGGGCTGTCCGGGGATGCCGGCTTCCGGCACGGGGGTCCCGGCCGCGGCCGGACCGGCTCGAATCCCCGCGGTCCCGACAGCAGCCGGAGCCGCTCGCCGTTCGGGCTCCCGGCACCCTACAGATCCGGCGACTCGTTCGCGGGCGGCGGGGGGAGGCAGTGGAGGGGGTGCGGGCAGAAGCGGCCGCGGAGGCGGAGGGGGGGGGGGGGGCTCGAAGACAGCCGTCAGCCGCTTCGGTGAACGTCACCCGGGAGGCGACCGGGACCGGCCCGGGAAGCCATCGTCCGGCCCCGGATCCCGGCCGCGGCCGGACCGGCTCGAATCCCCGCGGCCCCGGCACGGGGGAGGCCCAAAGACTGGCGGCAGCCGCTCCGCTGAACGTCACCCGGCCGGCGACCGGGGCCGTCCCGGGGCCGTCCCGGGATGCCGGCTTCCGGCACGGGGGTCCCGGCCGCGGCCGGACCGGCTCGAATCCCCGCGGTCCCGGCAGCAGCCGGAGCCGCTCGCCGTTCGGGCTCCCGGCACCCTACGGATCCGCCGACTCGTTCGCCGGCGGCGGGGGGAGGCAGTGGAGGGGGTGCGGGCAGAAGCGGCAGCGGAGGCGGAGGGGGGGGGGGGCTCGAAGACAGCCGGCAGCCGCTTCGGTGAACGTCACCCGGCCGGCGACCGGGGCCGTCCCGGGGCTGTCCGGGGATGCCGGCTTCCGGCACGGGGTCCCGGCCGCGGCCGGAGCGGCTCGAATCCCCGCGGTCCCGGCAGCAGCCGGAGCCGCTCGCCGTTCGGGCTCCCGGCACCCTACAGATCCGGCGACTCGTTCGCCGGCGGCGGGGGGAGGCAGTGGAGGGGGTGCGGGGAGAAGCGGCAGCGGAGGCGGAGGGGGGGGGGGGGCTCGAAGACAGCCGGCAGCCGCTTCGGTGAACGTCACCCGGGAGGCGACCGGGACCGGCCCGGGAAGCCATCGTCCGGCCCGGGATCCCGGCCGCGGCCGGACCGGCTCGAATCCCCGCGGCCCCGGCACGGGGGAGGCCCAAAGACTGGCGGCAGCCGCTTCGCTGAACGTCACCCGGCCGGCGACCGGGGCCGTCCCGGGGCCGTCCCGGGATGCCGGCTTCCGGCACGGGGTCCCGGCCGCGGCCGGACCGGCTCGAATCCCCGCGGTCCCGGCAGCAGCCGGAGCCGCTCGCCGTTCGGGCTCCCGGCACCCTACGGATCCGCCGACTCTTTCGCCGGCGGCGGGGGGAGGCAGTGGAGGGGGTGCGGGCAGAAGCGGCAGCGGAGGCGGAGGGGGGGGGGCTCGAAGACAGCCGGCAGCCGCTTCGGTGAACGTCACCCGGCCGGCGACCGGGGCCGTCCCGGGGCCGTCCGGGGATGCCGGCTTCCGGCACGGGGTCCCGGCCGCGGCCGGAGCGGCTCGAATCCCCGCGGTCCCGGCAGCAGCCGGAGCCGCTCGCCGTTCGGGCTCCCGGCACCCTACAGATCCGGCGACTCGTTCGCCGGCGGCGGGGGGAGGCAGTGGAGGGGGTGCGGGGAGAAGCGGCAGCGGAGGCGGAGGGGGGGGGGGGGCTCGAAGACAGCCGGCAGCCGCTTCGGTGAACGTCACCCGGGAGGCGACCGGGACCGGCCCGGGAAGCCATCGTCCGGCCCGGGATCCCGGCCGCGGCCGGACCGGCTCGAAGCCCCGCGGCCCCGGCACGGGGGAGGCCCAAAGACTGGCGGCAGCCGCTTCGCTGAACGTCACCCGGCCGGCGACCGGGGCCGTCCCGGGGCCGTCCCGGGATGCCGGCTTCCGGCACGGGGTCCCGGCCGCGGCCGGACCGGCTCGAATCCCCGCGGTCCCGGCAGCAGCCGGAGCCGCTCGCCGTTCGGGCTCCCGGCACCCTACGGATCCGCCGACTCGTTCGCGGGCGGCGGGGGGAGGCAGTGGAGGGGGTGCGGGCAGAAGCGGCCGCGGAGGCGGAGGGGGGGGGGGGGCTCGAAGACAGCCGTCAGCCGCTTCGGTGAACGTCACCCGGGAGGCGACCGGGACCGGCCCGGGAAGCCATCGTCCGGCCCCGGATCCCGGCCGCGGCCGGACCGGCTCGAATCCCCGCGGCCCCGGCACGGGGGAGGCCCAAAGACTGGCGGCAGCCGCTTCGCTGAACGTCACCCGGCCGGCGACCGGGGCCGTCCCGGGGCCGTCCCGGGATGCCGGCTTCCGGCACGGGGTCCCGGCCGCGGCCGGACCGGCTCGAATCCCCGCGGTCCCGGCAGCAGCCGGAGCCGCTCGCCGTTCGGGCTCCCGGCACCCTACGGATCCGGCGACTCGTTCGCCGGCGGCGGGGGGAGGCAGTGGAGGCGGTGCGGGGAGAAGCGGCAGCGGAGGCGGAGGGGGGGCGGGGGGGACGATAGTGGCGGGGGGCGGGGGGGTGCTCGAAGGCAGCCGGCAGCCGGTTCGGTGAACATTCGCCGGGGCGGGGGGGCGACCTGTCCGTGCCCGGGGCAGCCCCGGGAAGCCGGCAGCCAGCACGGGGTCCCGGCAGCACCTGTTCCCTGCCCTGGGACTTGCCGTGCCCGGCGGCCGGTTGCCGGGTGGGGGGAGCGATGAGAGGCGGGGCGCAGCGGCCGGGGCAGCGCCGGGCCGCAGCGGGGGGCTGGGCGGGTGGGGTAGGCGTCGAGCGGCAAGCCCTCGGCTGCAGCGAATGTTCGGCGGTGCGGGGCGGGGGGGGGACGGGACGACACGTTGGGGGCGCCGAGTCCGAGCCACCCCCGGCCCCAGGGGCGGCCGGAGGGGGAGGCCGGTGCCTGGCCCTGGGAGCTGCTGGGCGCCGGATGGCCGAGGGTGCGTCAGAAGCCGCCCGAGCGGTCGAGCAGGTCCTCCAGAAAGGCCTAGGGTGGCTTCGAGGGCCCCGGGAGCAGTCGAGGGAGGCCTCCAGGCAGGTCTGGAGTGGATGGGAGGCCTTCCAAAGCAGACAAGGGAGGCTGCCAGCGGGGCCTAGGCTGGCACTGCAGCCTGTAAATGGTTGGGGGGGGGGCCTCTGGTGCGGCCTGGAGTCTCTGGGTGGCGTCCAGAGAGGTGCAAAAGATCCTCTGGTGCGGCCTGTGGTGGCGGAGAAGCCTGCAGAGCGTGCGGGGGAGGCTTCTGGTGCGGCCTGGGGTGGGTCGGAAGCCTGCAGAGCGTGCGGGGGAGGCTTCTGTTGGGGCCTGGGGTGGGTCAGAAGCCTACAGAGCGTGCGGGGGAGGCTTCTGGTGCGGCCTGGGGTGGGTCGGAAGCCTGCAGAGCGTGCGGGAGAGGCTTCTGTTGGGGCCTGGGGTGGCTGAGAAGCCTGCAGAGCGTGCGGGAGAGGCTTCTGCTGCGGCCTGGGGTGGCTGAGAAGCCTGCAGAGCGTGCGGGAGAGGCTTCTGCTGCGGCCTGGGGTGGCTGAGAAGCCTGCAGAGCGTGCGGGAGAGGCTTCTGGTGCGGCCTGGGGTGGCTGAGAAGCCTGCAGAGCGTGCGGGAGAGGCTTCTGCTGCGGCCTGGGGTGGCTGAGAAGCCTGCAGAGCGTGCGGGAGAGGCTTCTGCTGCGGCCTGGGGTGGCTGAGAAGCCTGCAGAGCGTGCGGGAGAGGCTTCTGCTGCGGCCTGGGGTGGCTGAGAAGCCTGCAGGGCGTGCGGGAGAGGCTTCTGCTGCGGCCTGGGGTGGGTGGGAAGCCTGCAGAGCGTGCGGGGGAGGCTTCTGGTGCGGCCTGGGGTGGCTGAGAAGCCTGCAGAGCGTGCGGGGGAGGCTTCTGGTGCGGCCTGGGGTGGCTGAGAAGCCTGCAGAGCGTGCGGGAGAGGCTTCTGGTGCGGCCTGGGGTGGCTGAGAAGCCTGCAGAGCGTGCGGGGGAGGCTTCTGGTGCGGCCTGGGGTGGCTGAGAAGCCTGCAGAGCGTGCGGGAGAGGCTTCTGCTGCGGCCTGGGGTGGCTGAGAAGCCTGCAGAGCGTGCGGGGGAGGCTTCTGGTGCGGCCTGGGGTGGCTGAGAAGCCTGCAGAGCGTGCGGGAGAGGCTTCTGGTGCGGCCTGGGGTGGCTGAGAAGCCTGCAGAGCGTGCGGGAGAGGCTTCTGCTGCGGCCTGGGGTGGCTGAGAAGCCTGCAGAGCGTGCGGGGGAGGCTTCTGGTGCGGCCTGGGGTGGGTCGGAAGCCTGCAGAGCATGCGGGGGAGGCTTCTGCTGCGGCCTGGGGTGGCTGAGAAGCCTGCAGAGCGTGCGGGGGAGGCTTCTGGTGCGGCCTGGGGTGGCTGAGAAGCCTGCAGAGCGTGCGGGAGAGGCTTCTGGTGCGGCCTGGGGTGGCTGAGAAGCCTGCAGTGCGTGCGGGGGAGGCTTCTGCTGCGGCCTGGGGTGGCTGAGAAGCCTGCAGAGCGTGCGGGAGAGGCTTCTGCTGCGGCCTGGGGTGGGTCGGAAGCCTGCAGAGCGTGCGGGAGAGGCTTCTGCTGCGGCCAGGGGTGGGTCGGAAGCCTGCAGAGCTTGCGGGGGAGGCTTCTGGTGCGGCCTGGGGTGGGTCGGAAGCCTGCAGAGCATGCGGGGGAGGCTTCTGCTGCGGCCTGGGGTCTCTGGGTGGCCTCTAGAGAGGTGCAAAAGACCCTCTGGGTTGGGCTGGGGTGGCTCTTGGACCCCTGCCACACAGTGGAGAGAGGCCTCCGGCCCGCCACCTGTGTCCCTGTGTGCCTGAGTGCCTGTGTCCCTGTGTCCCTGTGTCCCTGTGTCCCTGAGTGCCTGAGTGCCTGTGTCCCTGTGTCCCTGTGTCCCTGTGTCCCTGAGTGCCTGAGTGCCTGTGTCCCTGTGTCCCTGTGTCCCTGAGTGCCTGAGTGCCTGAGTGCCTGTGTCCCTGTGTCCTTGTGTCCCTGTGTCCCTGTGTGCCTGAGTGCCTGTGTCCCTGTGTCCCTGTCTGTGTACCTGTGTGCGAGTGTCCGGCACGCCACCCAGCGGCGGCGGGCAAGCAGGTAGGCGGGTGGGCGGGCCGGCGAGGGCCAGTGTGAGTTTGGGGGGTGGGAGGGGAGGCGGCAGCTGGAAGCGTCAGAGGAGGGGGCGTGGCTCCGGCTGGCCCCGGGAGCAGGTTCCCGGGACCGGGACCGGCTGGACCCGGCGGGTGGTTGATCCCGGGGCGGGGGGCAGAGGCGGCGGGAAGCGGCAGCTGCGTGTGCGGCGGGGGGGTGGAGGGCGAACCGCGGCGGGAAGCGGATGCTTCAGAGCAGGTTACGGGGGCGGGGACGGACGACACCACCTGTCCCCGCCCCGGGACGGGCTGGACCCGGCGCCCTGGACCCGGCGCCGTGTACCCGCCGCCGCCCCCGCCGCCGCCCCCCTCCGCCACCCCGGGACCCCGACGTTTTTTGGCGCCCGCGCCTTTTTTTGCTCCCCGCCTGCCCGCGCTGCCCCGGGCCCTCCCCCGGGGCGGGGCGGGAGGGAGGGACGGACGGACGGGTAGCCGGGGATCTCCGAGCGCGCGCCACCAGACCGAGGCGGGTCCCGGCGGCGGCGGCGGCGGCGGCGGCGGCGGCGGCAGCAAGCGACGGCGGGGGGGGCAGGCTAGGGAGAGAGGGGGAGCGGCATGCGGTAGGGCTGGGGGGTTTGTTTCGGGGGGGAGG
>NW_027142646.1:0-2500 GCF_026170545.1 Melanerpes formicivorus | reverse complement strand
CGCCTGGCGGGTGGCTTGGAGCAGCCGCTCGGCAGCGCTGCCTGGGAGTGCTCGGCGTCACTCGTTCCCTCATATACGGAACTGGAGGGCCGTCAGCTCCCCGAGCGCACAACCAGCCGACCTCCGCCCAGCGGCAGGTCGCAGAAATCACGCCGGCTTGTACGATGACGTAGGCGGAGGCAGAGCGCAACAGCGACCCCTTGGCGACAAGCGCGATCTCCGCGGAGAGCACGTCTACTCGCCGAGGGAGAGCACGTCTACTCGCCGAGGGAGAGCACGTCTACTCGCCGAGGGAGAGCACGTCTACTCGCCCAGGGAGAGCACGTCTACTCGCCCAGGGAGAGCACGTCTACTCGCCCAGGGAGAGCACGTCTACTCGCCCAGGGAGAGCACGTCTACTCGCCCAGGGAGAGCACGTCTACTCGCCCAGGGAGAGCACGTCTACTCGCCGAGGGAGAGCACGTCTACTCGCCGAGGGAGAGCACGTCTACTCGCCCAGGGAGAGCACGTCTACTCGCCCAGGGAGAGCACGTCTACTCGCCCAGGGAGAGCACGTCTACTCGCCCAGGGAGAGCACGTCTACTCGCCCAGGGAGAGCACGTCTACTCGCCCAGGGAGAGCACGTCTACTCGCCCAGGGAGAGCACGTCTACCTCCCGCCTGAGGGAGAGCACGGGGGGGGGGGGGACAAAGACAGGCGGCAGCAGCTTCGGTGAACGTCACCCGGGAGGCGACCGGGGCTGTCCCGGGGCAGTCCCGGGAAGCCGGCGTCCGACACAGGGAACCGTCAGCTGCCGGACCGGGGCGAATCCCCGCGGCCACGGCAGGGGTGGGGGCTCGAAGACAGCCGGCAGCCGCTTCGGTGAACGTCACCCGGGAGGAGACTGGGGCCCTCCCGGGACCGTCCCGGGAAGACGACGTTCGGCACGAGATCCCGGCCGCGGCCGGACCGGCTCGAAGCCTCGCGGTCCCGGCAGCAGCCGGAGCCGCTCGCCGTTCGGGCTCCCGGCACCCTACAGATCCGGCGACTCGTTCGCGGGCGGCGGGGGGAGGCAGTGGAGGGGGTGCGGGCAGAAGCGGCCGCGGAGGCGGAGGGGGGGGGGGGGGCTCGAAGACAGCCGGCAGCCGCTTCGGTGAACGTCACCCAGGAGGCGATCGGGGCCGTCCCGGGGCCGTCCCGGGATGCCGGCTTCCGGCACGGGGTCCCGGCCGCGGCCGGACCGGCTCGTATCCCCGCGGCTCCGGCAGGGGGGGGGGGGGCTCGAAGACTGGCGGCAGCCGCTCCGCTGAACGTCACCCGGCCGGCGACCGGGGCCGTCCCGGGGCCGTCCCGGGATGCCGGCTTCCGGCACGGGGGTCCCGGCCGCGGCCGGACCGGCTCGAATCCCCGCGGTCCCGGCAGCAGCCGGAGCCGCTCGCCGTTCGGGCTCCCGGCACCCTACGGATCCGCCGACTCGTTCGCCGGCGGCGGGGGGAGGCAGTGGAGGGGGTGCGGGCAGAAGCGGCAGCGGAGGCGGAGGGGGGGGGGGGCTCGAAGACAGCCGGCAGCCGCTTCGGTGAACGTCACCCGGCCGGCGACCGGGGCCGTCCCGGGGCTGTCCGGGGATGCCGGCTTCCGGCACGGGGTCCCGGCCGCGGCCGGACCGGCTCGAATCCCCGCGGTCCCGACAGCAGCCGGAGCCGCTCGCCGTTCGGGCTCCCGGCACCCTACAGATCCGGCGACTCGTTCGCGGGCGGCGGGGGGAGGCAGTGGAGGGGGTGCGGGCAGAAGCGGCCGCGGAGGCGGAGGGGGGGGGGGGGGCTCGAAGACAGCCGGCAGCCGCTTCGGTGAACGTCACCCAGGAGGCGATCGGGGCCGTCCCGGGGCCGTCCCGGGATGCCGGCTTCCGGCACGGGGTCCCGGCCGCGGCCGGACCGGCTCGTATCCCCGCGGCTCCGGCAGGGGGGGGGGGGGCTCGAAGACAGCCGGCAGCCGCTTCGGAGAACGTCACCCGGCCGGCGACCGCGGCCGTTCCGGGGCCGTCCCGGGAAGCCTGCGACAGGCACGGGGTCCCGGCCTCGGCCGGACCCGCACTGGGTGCCGCCGCCTCGGGCTCTCGGGACGGTATGGATCCGCCGACTCGTTCGCCGGCGGCGGGGGGAGGCAGTGGAGGGGGTGCGGGGAGAAGCGGCAGCGGAGGCGGAGGGGGGGGGGGGCTCGAAGACAGCCGGCAGCCGCTTCGGTGAACGTCACCCGGGAGGAGACTGGGGCCCTCCCGGGACCGTCCCGGGAAGACGACGTTCGGCACGAGATCCCGGCCGCGGCCGGACCGGCTCGAAGCCTCGCGGTCCCGGCAGCAGCCGGAGCCGCTCGCCGCCTCGGGCTCCCGGCCCCCTACAGATCCGGCGACTCGTTCGCGGGCGGCGGGGGGAGGCAGTGGAGGGGGTGCGGGGAGAAGCGGCAGCGGAGGCGGAGGGGGGGGGGGCTCGAAGACAGCCGGCAGCCGCTTCGGTGAACGTCA